>NW_027463967.1:0-111984 GCF_050947455.1 Rhinoderma darwinii
GACACTTATAATGTGGTGACAGAGCCTCTTTACTTATATAGGAGATAGGGCAGTTATAATGTGGTGACAGAGTCTCTTTACTTATATAGGAGATAGGGCACTTATAATGTGGTGACAGAGCCTCTTTACTTATATAGGAGATAGGACACTTATAATGTGGTGACAGAGCCTCTTTACTTATATAGGAGATAGGACACTTATAATGTGGTGACAGTCTCTTTACTTATATAGGAGATAGGACACTTATAATGTGGTGACAGTCTCTTTACTTATATAGGAGATAGGGCACTTATAATGTGGTGACAGAGTCTCATTACTTATATAGGAGATAGGGCACTTATAATGTGGTGACAGTCTCTTTACTTATATAGGAGATAGGGCACTTATAATGTGGTGACAGAGCCTCTTTACTTATATAGGAGATAGGGCACTTATAATGTGGTGACAGAGCCTCTTTACTTATATAGGAGATAGGGCACTTATAATGTGGTGACAGAGTCTCATTACTTATATAGGAGATAGGGCACTTATAATGTGGTGACAGAGCCTCTTTACTTATATAGGAGATAGGACACTTATAATGTGGTGACAGAGCCTCTTTACTTATATAGGAGATAGGGCACTTATAATGTGGTGACAGAGTCTCTTTACTTATATAGGAGATAGGGCACTTATAATGTGGTGACAGAGCCTCTTTACTTATATAGGAGATAGGACACTTATAATGTGGTGACAGAGCCTCTTTACTTATATAGGAGATAGGGCACTTATAATGTGGTGACAGAGCCTCTTTACTTATATAGGAGATAGGACACTTATAATGTGGTGACAGTCTCTTTACTTATATAGGAGATAGGGCACTTATAATGTGGTGACAGAGTCTCTTTACTTATATAGGAGATAGGGCACTTATAATGTGGTGACAGAGTCTCATTACTTATATAGGAGATAGGGCACTTATAATGTGGTGACAGAGCCTCTTTACTTATATAGGAGATAGGGCACTTATAATGTGGTGACAGAGCCTCTTTACTTATATAGGACATAGGGCACTTATAATGTGGTGACAGAGTCTCATTACTTATATAGGAGATAGGGCACTTATAATGTGGTGACAGAGCCTCTTTACTTATATAGGAGATAGGACACTTATAATGTGGTGACAGAGCCTCTTTACTTATATAGGAGATAGGGCACTTATAATGTGGTGACAGAGTCTCTTTACTTATATAGGAGATAGGGCACTTATAATGTGATGACAGAGCCTCTTTACTTATATAGGAGATAGGACACTTATAATGTGGTGACAGAGTCTCTTTACTTATATAGGAGATAGGGCACTTATAATGTGGTGACAGTCTCTTTACTTATATAGGAGATAGGACACTTATAATGTGGTGACAGTCTCTTTACTTATATAGGAGATAGGGCACTTATAATGTGGTGACAGAGCCTCTTTACTTATATAGGAGATAGGGCACTTATAATGTGGTGACAGAGTCTCTTTACTTATATAGGAGATAGGGCACTTATAATGTAGTGACAGAGCCTCTTTACTTATATAGGAGATAGGGCACTTATAATGTGGTGACAGAGCCTCTTTACTTATATAGGAGATAGGGCACTTATAATGTGGTGACAGAGTCTCTTTACTTATATAGGAGATAGGACACTTATAATGTGGTGACAGAGCCTCTTTACTTATATAGGAGATAGGGCACTTATAATGTGGTGACAGAGTCTCTTTACTTATATAGGAGATAGGACACTTATAATGTGGTGACAGAGTCTCTTTACTTATATAGGAGATAGGAAACTTATAATGTGGTGACAGAGTCTCTTTACTTATATAGGAGATAGGACACTTATAATGTGGTGACAGTCTCTTTACTTATATAGGAGATAGGGCACTTATAATGTGGTGACAGAGTCTCATTACTTATATAGGAGATAGGACACTTATAATGAGGTGACAGAGTCTCTTTACTTATATAGGAGATAGGGCACTTATAATGTGGTGACAGAGTCTCTTTACTTATATAGGAGATAGGGCACTTATAATGTGGTGACAGAGCCTCTTTACTTATATAGGAGATAGGACACTTATAATGTGGTGACAGAGCCTCTTTACTTATATAGGAGATAGGACACTTATAATGTGGTGACAGTCTCTTTACTTATATAGGAGATAGGACACTTATAATGTGGTGACAGAGCCTCTTTACTTATATAGGAGATAGGACACTTATAATGTGGTGACAGCCTCTTTACTTATATAGGAGATAGGGCACTTATAATGTGGTGACAGAGCCTCTTTACTTATATAGGAGATAGGGCACTTATAATGTGGTGACAGAGCCTCTTTACTTATATAGGAGATAGGACACTTATAATGTGGTGACAGAGCCTCTTTACTTATATAGGAGATAGGACACTTATAATGTGGTGACAGAGCCTCTTTACTTATATAGGAGATAGGGCACTTATAATGTGGTGACAGCCTCTTTACTTATATAGGAGATAGGGCACTTATAATGTGGTGACAGAGCCTCTTTACTTATATAGGAGATAGGACACTTATAATGTGGTGACAGAGCCTCTTTACTTATATAGGAGATAGGACACTTATAATGTGGTGACAGTCTCTTTACTTATATAGGAGATAGGACACTTATAATGTGGTGACAGTCCTCTTTACTTATATAGGAGATAGGGCACTTATAATGTGGTGACAGAGCCTCTTTACTTATATAGGAGATAGGACACTTATAATGTGGTGACAGTCTCTTTACTTATATAGGAGATAGGACACTTATAATGTGGTGACAGTCTCTTTACTTATATAGGAGATAGGGCACTTATAATGTGGTGACAGAGCCTCTTTACTTATATAGGAGATAGGGACACTTATAATGTGGTGACAGTCTCTTTACTTATATAGGAGATAGGACACTTATAATGTGGTGACAGTCTCTTTACTTATATAGGAGATAGGGCACTTATAATGTGGTGGACAGAGTCTCATTACTTATATAGGAGATAGGACACTTATAATGTGGTGACAGAGTCTCTTTACTTATATAGGAGATAGGGCACTTATAATGTGGTGACAGAGTCTCTTTACTTATATAGGAGATAGGGCACTTATAATGTGGTGACAGAGTCTCTTTACTTATATAGGAGATAGGGCACTTATAATGTGGTGACAGAGCCTCTTTACTCATATAGGAGATAGGGCACTTATAATGTGTGACAGAGCCTCTTTACTTATATAGGAGATAGGGCAGTTATAATGTGGTGACAGAGCCTCTTTACTTATATAGGAGATAGGGCACTTATAATGTGGTGACAGAGCCTCTTTACTTATATAGGAGATAGGGCACTTATAATGTGGTGACAGAGCCTCTTTACTTATATAGGAGATAGGGACACTTATAATGTGGTGACAGAGCCTCTTTACTTATATAGGAGATAGGACACTTATAATGTGGTGACAGTCTCTTACTTATATAGGAGATAGGACACTTATAATGTGGTGACAGAGCCTCTTTACTTATATAGGAGATAGGGCACTTATAATGTGGTGACAGTCTCTTTACTTATATAGAAGATAGGGCACTTATAATGTGGTGACAGAGTCTCATTACTTATATAGGAGATAGGGCACTTATAATGTGGTGACAGAGTCTCTTTACTTATATAGGAGATAGGGCACTTATAATGTGGTGACAGAGCCTCTTTACTTATATAGGAGATAGGGCACTTATAATGTGGTGACAGAGCCTCTTTACTTATATAGGAGATAGGGCACTTATAATGTGGTGACAGAGCCTCTTTACTTATATAGAAGATAGGGCACTTATAATGTGGTGACAGAGTCTCTTTACTTATATAGGAGATAGGGCACTTATAATGTGGTGACAGAGTCTCTTTACTTATATAGGAGATAGGGCACTTATAATGTGGTGACAGAGCCTCTTTACTTATATAGGAGATAGGGCACTTATAATGTGGTGACAGAGCCTCTTTACTTATATAGGAGATAGGGCACTTATAATGTGGTGACAGAGCCTCTTTACTTATATAGAAGATAGGGCACTTATAATGTGGTGACAGAGTCTCTTTACTTATATAGGAGATAGGGCACTTATAATGTGGTGACAGAGTCTCTTTACTTATATAGGAGATAGGGCACTTATAATGTGGTGACAGAGCCTCTTTACTTATATAGGAGATAGGACACTTATAATGTGGTGACAGCCTCTTTACTTATATAGGAGATAGGGCACTTATAATGTGGTGACAGAGCCTCTTTACTTATATAGGAGATAGGACACTTATAATGTGGTGACAGTCTCTTTACTTATATAGGAGATAGGACACTTATAATGTGGTGACAGAGTCTCTTTACTTATATAGGAGATAGGACACTTATAATGTGGTGACAGCCTCTTTACTTATATAGGAGATAGGACACTTATAATGTGGTGACAGCCTCTTTACTTATATAGGAGATAGGGCACTTATAATGTGGTGACAGAGCCTCTTTACTTATATAGGAGATAGGGCACTTATAATGTGGTGACAGAGCCTCTTTACTTATATAGAAGATAGGGCACTTATAATGTGGTGACAGAGTCTCATTACTTATATAGGAGATAGGACACTTATAATGAGGTGACAGAGTCTCTTTACTTATATAGGAGATAGGACACTTATAATGTGGTGACAGAGTCTCTTTACTTATATAGGAGATAGGACACTTATAATGTGGTGACAGTCTCTTTACTTATATAGGAGATAGGACACTTATAATGTGGTGACAGAGTCTCATTACTTATATAGGAGATAGGACACTTATAATGAGGTGACAGAGTCTCTTTACTTATATAGGAGATAGGGCACTTATAATGTGGTGACAGAGCCTCTTTACTTATATAGGAGATAGGACACTTATAATGTGGTGACAGAGCCTCTTTACTTATATAGGAGATAGGACACTTATAATGTGGTGACAGAGCCTCTTTACTTATATAGGAGATAGGGCAGTTATAATGTGGTGACAGAGCCTCTTTACTTATATAGGAGATAGGACACTTATAATGTGGTGACAGAGCCTCTTTACTTATATAGGAGATAGGGCAGTTATAATGTGGTGACAGAGCCTCTTTACTTATATAGGAGATAGGGCACTTATAATGTGGTGACAGCCTCTTTACTTATATAGGAGATAGGGCACTTATAATGTGGTGACAGAGCCTCTTTACTTATATAGGAGATAGGACACTTATAATGTGGTGACAGAGCCTCTTTACTTATATGGGAGATAGGGCACTTATAATGTGGTGACAGAGCCTCTTTACTTATATAGGAGATAGGACACTTATAATGTGGTGACAGAGCCTCTTTACTTATATGGGAGATAGGGCACTTATAATGTGGTGACAGTCTCTTTACTTATATAGGAGATAGGACACTTATAATGTGGTGACAGGGTCTCTTTACTTATATAGGAGATAGGACACTTATAATGTGGTGACAGAGCCTCTTTACTTATATAGGAGATAGGACACTTATAATGTGGTGACAGAGCCTCTTTACTTATATAGGAGATAGGACACTTATAATGTGGTGACAGAGCCTCTTTACTTATATGGGAGATAGGGCACTTATAATGTGGTGACAGAGTCTCTTTACTTATATAGGAGATAGGGCACTTATAATGTGGTGACAGAGCCTCATTACTTATATAGGAGATAGGGCACTTATAATGTGGTGACAGACCCTCTTTACTTATATAGGAGATAGGACACTTATAATGTGGTGACAGAGCCTCTTTACTTATATGGGAGATAGGGCACTTATAATGTGGTGACAGAGCCTCTTTACTTATATAGGAGATAGGGCACTTATAATGTGGTGACAGAGTCTCATTACTTATATAGGAGATAGGGCACTTATAATGTGGTGACAGAGTCTCATTACTTATATAGGAGATAGGGCACTTATAATGTGGTGACAGAGCCTCTTTACTTATATAGGAGATAGGGCACTTATAATGTGGTGACAGAGCCTCTTTACTTATATAGGAGATAGGACACTTATAATGTGGTGACAGAGCCTCTTTACTTATATAGGAGATAGGGCACTTATAATGTGGTGACAGAGTCTCTTTACTTATATAGGAGATAGGGCACTTATAATGTGATGACAGAGCCTCTTTACTTATATAGGAGATAGGACACTTATAATGTGGTGACAGAGTCTCTTTACTTATATAGGAGATAGGGCACTTATAATGTGGTGACAGAGCCTCTTTACTTATATAGGAGATAGGGCATTTATAATGTGGTGACAGAGCCTCTTTACTTATATAGGAGATAGGGCACTTATAATGTGATGACAGAGCCTCTTTACTTATATAGGAGATAGGACACTTATAATGTGGTGACAGAGTCTCTTTACTTATATAGGAGATAGGGCACTTATAATGTGGTGACAGAGCCTCTTTACTTATATAGGAGATAGGGCACTTATAATGTGGTGACAGAGCCTCTTTACTTATATAGGAGATAGGACACTTATAATGTGGTGACAGAGCCTCTTTACTTATATAGGAGATAGGGCACTTATAATGTGGTGACAGAGCCTCTTTACTTATATAGGAGATAGGACACTTATAATGTGGTGACAGTCTCTTTACTTATATAGGAGATAGGACACTTATAATGTGGTGACAGTCTCTTTACTTATATAGGAGATAGGGCACTTATAATGTGGTGACAGAGCCTCTTTACTTATATAGGAGATAGGGCACTTATAATGTGGTGACAGAGCCTCTTTACTTATATAGGAGATAGGGCACTTATAATGTGGTGACAGAGTCTCATTACTTATATAGGAGATAGGACACTTATAATGTGGTGACAGAGCCTCTTTACTTATATAGGAGATAGGACACTTATAATGTGGTGACAGTCTCTTTACTTATATAGGAGATAGGACACTTATAATGTGGTGACAGTCTCTTTACTTATATAGGAGATAGGGCACTTATAATGTGGTGACAGAGCCTCTTTACTTATATAGGAGATAGGGCACTTATAATGTGGTGACAGAGCCTCTTTACTTATATAGGAGATAGGGCACTTATAATGTGGTGACAGAGCCTCTTTACTTATATAGGAGATAGGGCACTTATAATGTGGTGACAGAGCCTCTTTACTCATATAGGAGATAGGGCACTTATAATGTGTGACAGAGCCTCTTTACTTATATAGGAGATAGGGCAGTTATAATGTGGTGACAGAGCCTCTTTACTTATATAGGAGATAGGGCACTTATAATGTGGTGACAGAGCCTCTTTACTTATATAGGAGATAGGGCACTTATAATGTGGTGACAGAGCCTCTTTACTTATATAGGAGATAGGGCACTTATAATGTGGTGACAGAGTCTCATTACTTATATAGGAGATAGGGCACTTATAATGTGGTGACAGAGCCTCTTTACTTATATAGGAGATAGGGCACTTATAATGTGGTGACAGAGCCTCTTTACTTATATAGGAGATAGGGCACTTATAATGTGGTGACAGAGCCTCTTTACTTATATAGGAGATAGGGCACTTATAATGTGGTGACAGAGTCTCATTACTTATATAGGAGATAGGGCACTTATAATGTGGTGACAGAGCCTCTTTACTTATATAGGAGATAGGACACTTATAATGTGGTGACAGAGCCTCTTTACTTATATAGGAGATAGGACACTTATAATGTGGTGACAGAGCCTCTTTACTTATATAGGAGATAGGGCAGTTATAATGTGGTGACAGAGCCTCTTTACTTATATAGGAGATAGGGCACTTATAATGTGGTGAAAGAGTCTCATTACTTATATAGGAGATAGGACACTTATAATGAGGTGACAGAGTCTCTTTACTTATATAGGAGATAGGGCACGTATAATGTGGTGACAGAGTCTCTTTACTTATATAGGAGATAGGACACTTATAATGTGGTGACAGTCTCTTTACTTATATAGGAGATAGGGCACTTATAATGAGGTGACAGAGTCTCTTTACTTATATAGGAGATAGGGCACTTATAATGTGGTGACAGAGCCTCTTTACTTATATAGGAGATAGGACACTTATAATGTGGTGACAGAGTCTCTTTACTCATATAGGAGATAGGGCACTTATAATGTGGAGACAGAGTCTCTTTACTTATATAGGTGATAGGGCACTTATAATGTGGTGACAGAGCCTCTTTACTTATATAGGAGATAGGACACTTATAATGTGGTGACAGAGCCTCTTTACTTATATAGGAGATAGGGCAGTTATAATGTGGTGACAGAGCCTCTTTACTTATATAGGAGATAGGACACTTATAATGTGGTGACAGAGCCTCTTTACTTATATAGGAGATAGGACACTTATAATGTGGTGACAGAGCCTCTTTACTTATATGGGAGATAGGGCACTTATAATGTGGTGACAGAGCCTCTTTACTTATATAGGAGATAGGACACTTATAATGTGGTGACAGAGCCTCTTTACTTATATGGGAGATAGGGCACTTATAATGTGGTGACAGAGTCTCTTTACTTATATAGGAGATAGGGCACTTATAATGTGGTGACAGAGCCTCTTTACTTATATAGGAGATAGGGCACTTATAATGTGGTGACAGAGTCTCATTACTTATATAGGAGATAGGGCACTTATAATGTGGTGACAGAGTCTCATTACTTATATAGGAGATAGGGCACTTATAATGTGGTGACAGAGCCTCTTTACTTATATAGGAGATAGGGCACTTATAATGTGGTGACAGACCCTCTTTACTTATATAGGAGATAGGACACTTATAATGTGGTGACAGAGCCTCTTTACTTATATGGGAGATAGGGCACTTATAATGTGGTGACAGAGCCTCTTTACTTATATAGGAGATAGGGCACTTATAATGTGGTGACAGAGTCTCATTACTTATATAGGAGATAGGGCACTTATAATGTGGTGACAGAGCCTCTTTACTTATATAGGAGATAGGACACTTATAATGTGGTGACAGAGCCTCTTTACTTATATAGGAGATAGGGCACTTATAATGTGGTGACAGAGTCTCTTTACTTATATAGGAGATAGGGCACTTATAATGTGATGACAGAGCCTCTTTACTTATATAGGAGATAGGACACTTATAATGTGGTGACAGAGTCTCTTTACTTATATAGGAGATAGGGCACTTATAATGTGGTGACAGAGCCTCTTTACTTATATAGGAGATAGGACACTTATAATGTGGTGACAGTCTCTTTACTTATATAGGAGATAGGACACTTATAATGTGGTGACAGTCTCTTTACTTATATAGGAGATAGGGCACTTATAATGTGGTGACAGAGTCTCTCTACTTATATAGGAGATAGGACACTTATAATGTGGTGACAGCCTCTTTACTTATATAGGAGATAGGGCACTTATAATGTGGTGACAGAGCCTCTTTACTTATATAGGAGATAGGACACTTATAATGTGGTGACAGAGTCTCTTTACTTATATAGGAGATAGGGCACTTATAATGTGGTGACAGAGCCTCTTTACTTATATAGGAGATAGGACACTTATAATGTGGTGACAGTCTCTTTACTTATATAGGAGATAGGACACTTATAATGTGGTGACAGTCTCTTTACTTATATAGGAGATAGGGCACTTATAATGTGGTGACAGAGTCTCATTACTTATATAGGAGATAGGGCACTTATAATGTGGTGACAGCCTCTTTACTTATATAGGAGATAGGGCACTTATAATGTGGTGACAGAGCCTCTTTACTTATATAGGAGATAGGACACTTATAATGTGGTGACAGAGCCTCTTTACTTATATAGGAGATAGGGCACTTATAATGTGGTGACAGAGCCTCTTTACTTATATAGGAGATAGGACACTTATAATGTGGTGACAGTCTCTTTACTTATATAGGAGATAGGACACTTATAATGTGGTGACAGTCTCTTTACTTATATAGGAGATAGGGCACTTATAATGTGGTGACAGAGCCTCTTTACTTATATAGGAGATAGGGCACTTATAATGTGGTGACAGAGCCTCTTTACTTATATAGGAGATAGGGCACTTATAATGTGGTGACAGAGTCTCATTACTTATATAGGAGATAGGACACTTATAATGTGGTGACAGAGCCTCTTTACTTATATAGGAGATAGGGCACTTATAATGTGGTGACAGAGTCTCATTACTTATATAGGAGATAGAGCACTTATAATGTGGTGACAGAGCCTCTTTACTTATATAGGAGATAGGGCACTTATAATGTGGTGACAGAGCCTCTTTACTTATATAGGAGATAGGACACTTATAATGTGGTGACAGAGCCTCTTTACTCATATAGGAGATAGGGCACTTATAATGTGTGACAGAGCCTCTTTACTTATATAGGAGATAGGGCAGTTATAATGTGGTGACAGAGCCTCTTTACTTATATAGGAGATAGGGCACTTATAATGTGGTGACAGAGCCTCTTTACTTATATAGGAGATAGGGCACTTATAATGTGGTGACAGAGCCTCTTTACTTATATAGGAGATAGGGCACTTATAATGTGGTGACAGAGTCTCATTACTTATATAGGAGATAGGGCACTTATAATGTGGTGACAGAGCCTCTTTACTTATATAGGAGATAGGGCACTTATAATGTGGTGACAGAGCCTCTTTACTTATATAGGAGATAGGGCACTTATAATGTGGTGACAGAGCCTCTTTACTTATATAGGAGATAGGGCACTTATAATGTGGTGACAGAGTCTCATTACTTATATAGGAGATAGGGCACTTATAATGTGGTGACAGAGCCTCTTTACTTATATAGGAGATAGGACACTTATAATGTGGTGACAGAGCCTCTTTACTTATATAGGAGATAGGGCACTTATAATGTGGTGAAAGAGTCTCTTTACTTATATAGGAGATAGGGCACTTATAATATGATGACAGAGCCTCTTTACTTATATAGGAGATAGGACACTTATAATGTGGTGACAGAGTCTCTTTACTTATATAGGAGATAGGGCACTTATAATGTGGTGACAGAGCCTCTTTACTTATATAGGAGATAGGACACTTATAATGTGGTGACAGTCTCTTTACTTATATAGGAGATAGGACACTTATAATGTGGTGACAGTCTCTTTACTTATATAGGAGATAGGGCACTTATAATGTGGTGACAGAGTCTCATTACTTATATAGGAGATAGGACACTTATAATGTGGTGACAGAGCCTCTTTACTTATAGGAGATAGGGCACTTATAATGTGGTGACAGAGTCTCTTTACTTATATAGGAGATAGGGCACTTATAATGTGGTGACAGAGTCTCTTTACTTATATAGGAGATAGGGCACTTATAATGTGGTGACAGAGCCTCTTTACTTATATAGGAGATAGGGCACTTATAATGTGGTGACAGCCTCTTTACTTATATAGGAGATAGGGCACTTATAATGTGGTGACAGAGTCTCTTTACTTATATAGGAGATAGGACACTTATAATGTGGTGACAGCCTCTTTACTTATATAGGAGATAGGGCACTTATAATGTGGTGACAGAGTCTCTTTACTTATATAGGAGATAGGACACTTATAATGTGGTGACAGAGCCTCTTTACTTATATAGGAGATAGGGCACTTATAATGTGTGACAGAGCCTCTTTACTTATATAGGAGATAGGGCAGTTATAATGTGGTGACAGAGCCTCTTTACTTATATAGGAGATAGGGCACTTATAATGTGGTGACAGAGCCTCTTTACTTATATAGGAGATAGGGCACTTATAATGTGGTGACAGAGCCTCTTTACTTATATAGGAGATAGGGCACTTATAATGTGGTGACAGAGCCTCTTTACTTATATAGGAGATAGGACACTTATAATGTGGTGACAGAGCCTCTTTACTTATATAGGAGATAGGGCACTTATAATGTGGTGACAGAGCCTCTTTACTTATATAGGAGATAGGACACTTATAATGTGGTGACAGAGTCTCTTTACTTATATAGGAGATAGGGCACTTATAATGTAGTGACAGAGTCTCTTTACTTATATAGGAGATAGGACACTTATAATGTGGTGACAGAGTCTCTTTACTTATATAGGAGATAGGGCACTTATAATGTGGAGACAGAGCCTCTTTACTTATATAGGAGATAGGACACTTATAATGTGGTGACAGAGTCTCTTTACTTATATAGGAGATAGGACACTTATAATGTGGTGACAGAGTCTCTTTACTTATATAGGAGATAGGACACTTATAATGTGGTGACAGAGCCTCTTTACTTATATAGGAGATAGGACACTTATAATGTGGTGACAGAGTCTCTTTACTTATATAGGAGATAGGACACTTATAATGTGGTGACAGAGTCTCTTTACTTATATAGGAGATAGGGCACTTATAATGTGGTGACAGAGCCTCTTTACTTATATAGGAGATAGGGCAGTTATAATGTGGTGACAGAGTCTCATTACTTATATAGGAGATAGGGCACTTATAATGTGGTGACAGAGTCTCATTACTTATATGGGAGATAGGGCACTTATAATGTGGTGACAGAGCCTCTTTAGTTATATAGGAGATAGGACACTTATAATGTGGTGACAGAGCCTCTTTACTTATATAGGAGATAGGGCACTTATAATGTGGTGACAGAGTCTCTTTACTTATATAGGAGATAGGACACTTATAATGTGGTGACAGAGCCTCTTTACTTATATAGGAGATAGGACACTTATAATGTGGTGACAGAGTCTCTTTACTTATATAGGAGATAGGACACTTATAATGTGGTGACAGAGCCTCTTTACTTATATAGGAGATAGGACACTTATAATGTGGTGACAGTCTCTTTACTTATATAGGAGATAGGACACTTATAATGTGGTGACAGTCTCTTTACTTATATAGGAGATAGGGCACTTATAATGTGGTGACAGAGTCTCATTACTTATATAGGAGATAGGACACTTATAATGTGGTGACAGAGCCTCTTTACTTATATAGGAGATAGGGCACTTATAATGTGGTGACAGAGCCTCTTTACTTATATAGGAGATAGGGCACTTATAATGTGGTGACAGCCTCTTTACTTATATAGGAGATAGGGCACTTATAATGTGGTGACAGAGTCTCTTTACTTATATAGGAGATAGGACACTTATAATGTGGTGACAGCCTCTTTACTTATATAGGAGATAGGGCACTTATAATGTGGTGACAGAGTCTCTTTACTTATATAGGAGATAGGACACTTATAATGTGGTGACAGAGCCTCTTTACTTATATAGGAGATAGGGCACTTATAATGTGTGACAGAGCCTCTTTACTTATATAGGAGATAGGGCAGTTATAATGTGGTGACAGAGCCTCTTTACTTATATAGGAGATAGGGCACTTATAATGTGGTGACAGAGCCTCTTTACTTATATAGGAGATAGGGCACTTATAATGTGGTGACAGAGCCTCTTTACTTATATAGGAGATAGGGCACTTATAATGTGGTGACAGAGCCTCTTTACTTATATAGGAGATAGGGCACTTATAATGTGGAGACAGAGCCTCTTTACTTATATAGGAGATAGGACACTTATAATGTGGTGGCAGAGTCTCTTTACTTATATAGGAGATAGGACACTTATAATGTGGTGACAGAGCCTCTTTACTTATATAGGAGATAGGGCACTTATAATGTGGTGACAGAGCCTCTTTACTTATATAGGAGATAGGACACTTATAATGTGGTGACAGTCTCTTTACTTATATAGGAGATAGGACACTTATAATGTGGTGACAGAGTCTCTTTACTTATATAGGAGATAGGGCACTTATAATGTGGAGACAGAGCCTCTTTACTTATATAGGAGATAGGGCACTTATAATGTGGTGACAGAGTCTCTTTACTTATATAGGAGATAGGACACTTATAATGTGGTGACAGAGCCTCTTTACTTATATAGGAGATAGGACACTTATAATGTGGTGACAGAGCCTCTTTACTTATATAGGAGATAGGGCACTTATAATGTGGTGACAGAGCCTCTTTACTTATATAGGAGATAGGGCACTTATAATGTTGTGACAGAGTCTCATTACTTATATAGGAGATAGGGCACTTATAATGTGGTGACAGAGTCTCATTACTTATATAGGAGATAGGACACTTATAATGTGGTGACAGAGCCTCTTTACTTATATAGGAGATAGGGCACTTATAATGTGGTGACAGAGCCTCTTTACTTATATAGGAGATAGGGCACTTATAATGTGGAGACAGAGCCTCTTTACTTATATAGGAGATAGGGCACTTATAATGTGGTGACAGAGTCTCTTTACTTATATAGGAGATAGGACACTTATAATGTGGTGACAGAGCCTCTTTACTTATATAGGAGATAGGACACTTATAATGTGGTGACAGAGCCTCTTATATAGGAGATAGGGCACTTATAATGTGGTGACAGTCTCATTACTTATATAGGAGATAGGGCACTTATAATGTTGTGACAGAGTCTCATTACTTATATAGGAGATAGGGCACTTATAATGTTGTGACAGAGTCTCATTACTTATATAGGAGATAGGGCACTTATAATGTGGTGACAGAGTCTCATTACTTATATAGGAGATAGGGCACTTATAATGTGGTGACAGAGTCTCTTTACTTATATAGGAGATAGGACACTTATAATGTGGTGACAGAGCCTCTTTACTTATATAGGAGATAGGGCACTTATAATGTGGTGACAGTCTCTTTACTTATATAGGAGATAGGGCACTTATAATGTTGTGACAGAGTCTCATTACTTATATAGGAGATAGGGCACTTATAATGTTGTGACAGAGTCTCATTACTTATATAGGAGATAGGGCACTTATAATGTGGTGACAGAGCCTCTTTACTTATATAGGAGATAGGACACTTATAATGTGGTGACAGAGCCTCTTTACTTATATAGGAGATAGGACACTTATAATGTGGTGACAGAGTCTCTTTACTTATATAGGAGATAGGACACTTATAATGTGGTGACAGAGCCTCTTTACTTATATAGGAGATAGGGCACTTATAATGTGGTGACAGAGCCTCTTTACTTATATAGGAGATAGGACACTTATAATGTGGTGACAGCCTCTTTACTTATATAGGAGATAGGACACTTATAATGTGGTGACAGTCTCTTTACTTATATAGGAGATAGGACACGTATAATGTGGTGACAGAGCCTCTTTACTTATATAGGAGATAGGGCACTTATAATGTGGTGACAGTCTCTTTACTTATATAGGAGATAGGGCACTTATAATGTGGTGACAGAGCCTCTTTACTTATATAGGAGATAGGGCACTTATAATGTGGTGACAGTCTCTTTACTTATATAGGAGATAGGGCACTTATAATGTGGTGACAGTCTCTTTACTTATATAGGAGATAGGACACTTATAATGTGGTGACAGAGCCTCTTTACTTATATAGGAGATAGGGCACTTATAATGTGGTGACAGTCTCTTTACTTATATAGGAGATAGGGCACTTATAATGTTGTGACAGAGTCTCATTACTTATATAGGAGATAGGGCACTTATAATGTTGTGACAGAGTCTCATTACTTATATAGGAGATAGGGCACTTATAATGTGGTGACAGAGCCTCTTTACTTATATAGGAGATAGGACACTTATAATGTGGTGACAGAGCCTCTTTACTTATATAGGAGATAGGACACTTATAATGTGGTGACAGAGTCTCTTTACTTATATAGGAGATAGGACACTTATAATGTGGTGACAGAGCCTCTTTACTTATATAGGAGATAGGACACTTATAATGTGGTGACAGAGCCTCTTTACTTATATAGGAGATAGGGCACTTATAATGTGGTGACAGAGCCTCTTTACTTATATAGGAGATAGGGCACTTATAATGTGGTGACAGAGCCTCTTTACTTATATAGGAGATAGGACACTTATAATGTGGAGACAGAGCCTCTTTACTTATATAGGAGATAGGGCACTTATAATGTGGTGACAGAGTCTCTTTACTTATATAGGAGATAGGACACTTATAATGTGGTGACAGAGTCTCTTTACTTATATAGGAGATAGGACACTTATAATGTGGTGACAGAGCCTCTTTACTTATATAGGAGATAGGACACTTATAATGTGGTAACAGAGCCTCTTTACTTATATAGGAGATAGGACACTTATAATGTGGAGACAGAGCCTCTTTACTTATATAGGAGATAGGGCACTTATAATGTGGTGACAGAGTCTCTTTACTTATATAGGAGATAGGGCACTTATAATGTGGTGACAGAGTCTCTTTACTTATATAGGAGATAGGGCACTTATAATGTGGTGACAGAGTCTCTTTACTTATATAGGAGATAGGGCACTTATAATGTGGTGACAGAGCCTCTTTACTTATATAGGAGATAGGACACTTATAATGTGGTGACAGAGCCTCTTTACTTATATAGGAGATAGGGCACTTATAATGTGGTGACAGAGCCTCTTTACTTATATAGGAGATAGGACACTTATAATGTGGTGACAGAGTCTCTTTACTTATATAGGAGATAGGACACTTATAATGTGGTGACAGAGCCTCTTTACTTATATAGGAGATAGGGCACTTATAATGTGGTGACAGAGCCTCTTTACTTATATAGGAGATAGGGCACTTATAATGTGGTGACAGAGTCTCTTTACTTATATAGGAGATAGGACACTTATAATGTGGTGACAGAGCCTCTTTACTTATATAGGAGATAGGACACTTATAATGTGGTGACAGAGCCTCTTTACTTATATAGGAGATAGGGCACTTATAATGTGGTGACAGAGCCTCTTTACTTATATAGGAGATAGGGCACTTATAATGTGGTGACAGAGCCTCTTTACTTATATAGGAGATAGGACACTTATAATGTGGTGACAGAGTCTCTTTACTTATATAGGAGATAGGCCACTTATAATGTGATGACAGAGTCTCTTTACTTATATAGGAGATAGGACACTTATAATGTGGTGACAGAGCCTCTTTACTTATATAGGAGATAGGACACTTATAATGTGGTGACAGAGCCTCTTTACTTATATAGGAGATAGGGCACTTATAATGTGGTGACAGAGCCTCTTTACTTATATGGGAGATAGGACACTTATAATGTGGTGACAGCCTCTTTACTTATATAGGAGATAGGACACTTATAATGTGGTGACAGAGCCTCTACTTATATAGGAGATAGGGCACTTATAATGTGGTGACAGAGCCTCTTTACTTATATAGGAGATAGGACACTTATAATGTGGTGACAGAGCCTCTTTACTTATATAGGAGATAGGACACTTATAATGTGGTGACAGAGCCTCTTTACTTATATAGGAGATAGGACACTTATAATGTGGTGACAGAGCCTCTTTACTTATATAGGAGATAGGACACTTATAATGTGGTGACAGAGTCTCTTTACTTATATAGGAGATAGGACACTTATAATGTGGTGACAGAGCCTCTTTTCTTATATAGGAGATAGGACACTTATAATGTGGTGACAGAGCCTCTTTACTTATATAGGAGATAGGGCACTTATAATGTGGTGACAGAGCCTCTTTACTTATATAGGAGATAGGGCACTTATAATGTGGTGACAGAGCCTCATTACTTATATAGGAGATAGGGCACTTATAATGTGGTGACAGAGCCTCTTTACTTATATAGGAGATAGGGCACTTATAATGTGGTGACAGAGCCTCTTTACTTATATAGGAGATAGGACACTTATAATGTGGTGACAGAGCCTCTTTACTTATATAGGAGATAAGACACTTATAATGTGGTGACAGAGCCTCTTTACTTATATAGGAGATAGGACACTTATAATGTGGTGACAGAGCCTCTTTACTTATATAGGAGATAGGACACTTATAATGTGGTGACAGAGTCTCATTACTTATATAGGAGATAGGGCACTTATAATGTGGTGACAGAGCCTCTTTACTTATATAGGAGATAGGACACTTATAATGTGGTGACAGAGTCTCTTTACTTATATAGGAGATAGGACACTTATAATGTGGTGACAGAGCCTCTTTACTTATATAGGAGATGGGGCACTTATAATGTGGTGACAGAGCCTCTTTACTTATATAGGAGATAGGACACTTATAATGTGGAGACAGAGCCTCTTTACTTATATAGGATATAGGACACTTATAATGTGGTGACAGAGTCTCTTTACTTATATAGGAGATAGGGCACTTATAATGTGGTGACAGAGTCTCTTTACTTATATAGGAGATAGGACACTTATAATGTGGAGACAGAGCCTCTTTAGCCTCTTTACTTATATAGGAGATAGGGCACTTATAATGTGGTGACAGAGTCTCTTTACTTATATAGGAGATAGGGCACTTATAATGTGGTGACAGAGCCTCTTTACTTATATAGGAGATAGGACACTTATAATGTGGTGACAGAGCCTCTTTACTTATATAGGAGATAGGGCACTTATAATGTGGTGACAGAGCCTCTTTACTTATATAGGAGATAGGGCACTTATAATGTGGTGACAGAGTCTCTTTACTTATATAGGAGATAGGACACTTATAATGTGGTGACAGAGTCTCTTTACTTATATAGGAGATAGGACACTTATAATGTGGTGACAGAGTCTCTTTACTTATATAGGAGATAGCGCACTTATAATGTGGTGACAGAGTCTCTTTACTTATATAGGAGATAGGACACTTATAATGTGGTGACAGAGCCTCTTTACCTATATAGGAGATAGGACACTTATAATGTGGTGACAGCCTCTTTACTTATATAGGAGATAGGACACTTATAATGTGGTGACAGCCTCTTTACTTATATAGGAGATAGGACACTTATAATGTGGTGACAGAGCCTCTTTACTTATATAGGAGATAGGACACTTATAATGTGGTGACAGCCTCTTTACTTATATAGGAGATAGGGCACTTATAATGGCGTCCGGCTATGCCATCGACGGAAGCCTAGTGGGTCCTGACGAAGTCAGGACCCACTATTCTTGCTGTCAGTGAGTAGCTGACCACTCCAATACACTGCACTACGCATGTAGTGCAGTGTATTAGAATAGCGATCAGGGCCTCCTGCCCTCAAGTCCCCTAGTGGGACAAAGTAATAAAGTAAAAAAAAGATGTGTAAAAATAAGAAAATAAAAGTTTTAAAAGTATTAAAAGTAAAAATCCCCCCTTTTTCCCTTATCAGTCCTTTATTATTAATAAAAATATATAAACAAACAAATAAACTATACATAATTGGTATCGCCGCGTCCGTAACGGCCTGAACTACAAAATTATTTAGTTATTTATCCCGCGCGGTGAACGCCGTAAAAGAAAATAATAATAGACCGTACCACAATCACAATTGTTTGGTCACTTCACATCCCAAAAAATGGAATAAAAAGAGATCAAAAAGTCGCATGTACCGAAAAATGCTCCTGATCGAAACTACAGTTCGTTACGCAAAAAATAAGTCCTCGCACGGCTTTCTTGATGGAAAAATAAAGAAGTTCTGGCTCTTAGAATAAGGTAACACAAAAAGGGAATGATTTTTTCCAAAACGTATTTTATTGTGCAAACGCCATAAGACATAAAAAACCTATAAACATCTGGTATCGCCGTAATCGTATCGCCCCGCAGAATAAAGTGAATGTCATTTATAGCGCACGGTGAACGCTGTAAAAAAAATAGAATAAAAACTGATCAAACAGCCGCATGCACCCCATGAAAACTGCAATGAATTCCTCAAGGGGTCTAGTTTCCAAAATGGGGTCACTTTTGGGGGGTTTCCACTGTTTTGGCACCACAAGACCTCTTCAAACCGGACATGGTGCCTAATAAAAAGGAGGCCTCAAAATCCACTAGGTCTTCCTTTGCTTCGGAGGCCGGTGCTTCAGTCCATTACCGCACTAGGGCCACATGTGGGATATTTCTCAAAACTGCAGAATCTGGGCAATACATTTTGAGTTGCGTTTCTCTGGTAAATCCTTTTGTGTTATAGAAAAAAAATTGCATAAAAAGGATTTTCTGACAAAAATAAATATGTAAATTTCACCTCTACTTTGCTCTAAATTCCTGTGAAACACCTAAAGGGTTCATAAACTTTCTAAATGCTGTTGTGAATACTTTGAGGGGTCTAGTTTCTAAAATGGGGTGTTTCATAGGGGTGTCTAATATATGGGCCCCTCAAAGCAACTTCAGAAATGAAGTGGAACCTAAAAAAAAATAAAAAATAAGGCAATAATTTGCTTCTCCTGATGAGCATGGCCTACTCCAAGACGAACCCAGTTATGCCCGTTTGTATAAACGGAGACCCCTATTAGACCGTGTCAGTGTCCGGTTTTCCCAAGCATACACCCCCGAGAAGTGTATTTCTATTGAGGAGTCCTTGGTACATTTTAAAGGGAGGCTTCAATTCCGCGAGTACCTGCCGAGTAAGAGGGCAAGGTATGGCGTGAAGATGTATAAGCGGTGCGAGAGTGCATCAGGGTATACCTACAAATTTAGGATATATGAAGGGAAGGACACCAGTATTCAGCCCCCAGAATGCCCTCCCCCCCCTTACTGGGAGTTAATGCAAAAATTGTGTGGGATTTGGTGCACCCACTGCTAGACCAGGGTTACCACCTCTACCTGGATAATTTTTATACCAGCGTCCCTCTCTTCAACTGCCTCGCTTCCAGAAGTCATGCGGCATGCGGCACTGCTAGAAGAAATCTGAGAGGCCTCCCTAAGACTCTGCTTGGGCAAACACTCAGAGGGGGTGAGAGCAGGGCACAATCTAGCAGCAACATATTGTGTGTCAAGTACAAGGACAAGAGAGATGTCACACCAGTACCCATGTACCTGTACGAGGTACCAGTACAAAGACCCCTAAACCAGACTGCATCCTGGACTACAGTAGGTACATGGGAGGGGTGGACTTGTTAGATCAAGCCCTGAAGCCCTACAGCGCCATGCGGTGTGGTATAAGAAGCTGGCCGTGCACATCATACAGATGGCATTGTACAATGTGTACGTGTTACGTCGATGTACAGGCCAGAGGGGAACTTTCCTGAAATTTCAAGAGGTGGTTATCAAGAAACTAATTTTTAGGGACCAAGAAGGGGGGGGGGCACCCAGTACTTCTGGAAGCATGGCCACACGCATCATACCAGGGCAACACTTTCCAGGAGAAGTTCCCCAAACTGGCAAGAAAGGAAAAAGTGAAAATAGGTACAAAGTCTGCTATAAGAGGGGGATAAGGAAGGACACAATATATCAATGTGACACGTGTCCCGAAAAACTAAGGCTCCATATGAAAGAGTGCTTCAAAATTTATCATACATCCTGTAAAGGATTTGCCAGACACAGGTTCTGTGTCGACGCCCGTGGGCAATCAGTCTGCACCTGCTCCTATGTCTGTGAGACTGACTCCATCTTCCACCACTCAGGATGTCAGGCTTAGGAGTGGGAGAGCCTATCACAGCCTGGCCAGACGGAGCTAGTTCCCGCCCACTGTCTATTTATAGCTGCCTTTCCTGTTCCTCCTTTGCCTGTGATTCTTCTATGCTTGTTTCCTGGCTTGCTGCTGCTGCTGCTTGTACTACTGATCCTCTGCTTGTTATTGACCTTGGCTTTCTGACAACTCTCCTGCTCAGCGTTTTGTACCTTGCTCACTCCTTGTTTGACTCGGCTCGTTCACCACTCTTGTTGCTCACGGTGTCTCCGTGGGCAGCTGCCCCGTTTCCCTATCTTCTGTGTACCCCTGTCTGTTTTGTCTGTCTTGCACTTACTGAGCGTAGGGACCGTCGCCCAGTTGTACCCTGTCGCTTAGGACGGGTCGTTGCAAGTAGGCAGGGACTGAGTGGCGGGTAGATTAGGGCTCACCTGTCTGTCTCCCTACCTTGTCATTACACATCCCTTGATTTTTAATCTACCCCAGTTTTACTTACCCTGATGCACTCCGCACAGCTTATCCCCCCTTTCCCCTCTGAGCCCTGCTGCATGCCCAGGCAGCTGATAACAGCCACATGTAGGGTATTGCCATACCCGTGGGAACACACATTACAGTTTATAGGGTGTATGTCTCCGGTCAAAATGCTCACTACACCTCTAAATGAATGCCTTAAGGGGTGTAGTTTTTAAAATGGGGTCACTTCTTGGAGGTTTCAACTGTACTGTTACCTCAGGGGCTTCTGCATACATGACTTCGCACCAGAAAATCCCCAGTAGGCCAAATGGTGGTCCTTTCCTTCTGAGCCCTCCCATGGTCCCAAACGTCAGTTTATCACCACAAATTGGGCATTGCCGCACTCAGGACAAATTGGGCAACAAAATGGGGTATTTTATTTCTTGTGAAAATAAGAAATTTTCAGCCAAAACTACATATTATTGGAAAAAATAAATTTTGTTTGAATTCCCAGCCCAATTCAAATAAGTTATGTGAAAAAACTATGGGGTCAAAATGGTCACAACCCCAATAAATGAATTCCTTGAGGGGGTAGTTTCCAAAATGGGGTCACTTCTGGTGGGTTTCCATTGCTTTGATACCTCTGGGGCTCTGCAAATGCGACATGGCACCCGAAAACCAATCCAGCAAAATCTGGACTCCAAAGAACAAATAGTGCTCCTTTCCTTCTAAGCCCCCCTATGGGCCCAAACGGCAGTTTAGCACCACAAATGGGGTATTGCTGCACTCAGGACAAATTGGGCAACAAAATGGAGTGTTTTATTTCTTGTGAAAATAAGAAATTTTTAGCTAAAACTACATATTATTGGAAAATATATATTTTTTTTTAATTCCCAGCCCAATTCAAATAAGTTCTGTGAAGAAACTATGGGGTCTAAATGGTCACATTACCCATCAATTAATTCCTTGAGGGGTGTAGTTTCCAAAATGGGGTCACTTCTGGTGGGTTTCCATTGCTTTGATACCTCTGGGGCTCTGCAAATGCGACATTGCACCCGAAAACCAATCCAGCAAAATCTGCACTCCAAAGAACACACAGCGCTCCTTCCCTTCTGAGGCCACCCATGGGCCCAAACGGCAGTTTATCACCACAAATGGGTTATTGCTGCACTCAGGACAAATTGGGCAACAAAATGGGGTATTTTGTTCCTTGTGAAAATAAGAAATGTTGATGAAAAATGACATCTTATTGGAAAAAATGTATTTTTTTTTCATTTCACAGCCCAATTCAAATACGTGCTGTGTAAAAACTGTGGGGTCAAAATGGTAACAACAACCATAAATTAATTCCTTGAGGGGTGTAGTTTCCGAAATGGGGTCACTTCTGGTGGGTTTTCATTGCTTTGATATCTCTGGGGCTCTGCAAATGCGACATGGCACCCGAAAACCAATCCAGCAAAATCTGGACTCCAAAGAACAAATAGTGCTCCTTTCCTTCTAAGCCCCCCTATGGGCCCAAACGGCAGTTTAGCACCACAAATGGGGTATTGCTGCACTCAGGACAAATTGGGCAACAAAATGGAGTGTTTTATTTCTTGTGAAAATAAGAAATTTTTAGCTAAAACTACATATTATTGGAAAATATATATTTTTTTTAAATTCCCAGCCCAATTCAAATAAGTTCTGTGAAGAAACTATGGGGTCTTAATGGTCACAATACCCATCAATTAATTCCTTGAGGGGTGTAGTTTCCAAAATGGGGTCACTTCTGGTGGGTTTTCATTGCTTTGATACCTCTGGGGCTCTGCAAAAGCGACATGGCACCCGAAAACCAATCCAACAAAATCTGCACTCCAAAGAACACACAGCGCTCCTTCCCTTCTAAGGCCACCCATGGGCCCAAACGGCAGTTTATCACCACAAATGGGGTATTGCTGCACTCAGGACAAATTGGGCAACAAAATGGGGTATTTTGTTCCCTGTGAAAATAAGAAATTTTGATAAAAAATGACATCTTATTGGAAAAAATTACATTTTTTTAATTTCATAGCCCAATTCAAATACGTGCTGTGTAAAAACTGTGGGGTCAAAATGGTAACAACAACCATAAATGAATTCCTTGAGGGGTTTAGTTTCCGAAATGGGGTCACTTTTTGGGGATTCCTACTGTTTTGGCACCTCAACACCTCTTCAAACCTGGCATGCTGCCTAAAATATATTCTAATAAAAAAGAGGCCTCAAAATGCACTAGGCGCTTCTTTGCTTCTGGGGCTTGTGTTTCAGTCCACGAGCGCACTAGAGACACATGTGGGACATTTCTAAAAACTGCAGAATCTGGCAAAACATATTTAGTATTGTTTTTCTGGTAAAACCTTCTGTGTTACAGAATTTTTTTTTATACAATTGAAATTCAGCAAGAAAAATTTAATTTGCAAATTTCACCTCTACTTTTCTTGAATTTCTGTGAAATGCCTGAAGGGTTAAATAAACTTTCTAAATGCTGTTTTGAATACTTTGATGAGTCTAGTTTTCAAAATGGGGTGTTTTATGGGGGTTTCTAATACATAGGCCTCTCAAAGCCACTTCGGAACTGAACAGGTACCTTAAAAAAGGGCTTTTGAAATTTTCTTAAAAATATGAGAAATTGCTGTTTATGTTCTAAGCCTTGTAACGTCCAAGAAAAATAAAAGAATGTTCAAAAAACTATGCCAATCTAAAGTAGACATATGGGAAATGTGAACTAGTAACTATTTTGGGTGGTATAACTGTCTGTTTTACAAGCAGATGCATTTATATTTTGAAAAATGCTATTTTTTATAAATTTTCTCTAAATTTTGCAATTTTTCACCAATAAACACTGAATATATCGTCCAAATTTTGCCACTAACATAAAGCCCAATGTGTCACGAGAAAACAATCTCAGAATCGCTTGTATAGGTTTAAGCATTCCGACGTTATTACCACATAAAGTGAAATATGTCAGATTTCAAAAATGCGTCCTTAAGGGGTTAATAATGTAATTCCCCCCAAAAAATTTAGTTCAGGGACATTGGGGGTCCATTGATAGCAGTGGGATTTTGTACTGGAAAATGTAATTCCAGGACTTGATCACCCACAAATAAATAAAATCATAAAGAGTAAAATTTGTTTCAAGGTCTGAAAAAATATGCTCTATGACCTTTCCCAAAAGAAATCCTCCCTACTTGGAAATCCCACAAACTAAAAAGAAAATATAAATAAATCGACTCCCTAAAAAGACCCACACCCCCTTTTTTTTTTTTGTGTTAATATTAGTAATTGTAATCTGTGTGATCTGGTTTTGAAAGAGGGGTAGTTTCAAAGGCCTGGTTTTGATAGACACATGGGGAGTAAAAGCGGGTATCCCTACTCCTTCCCTGCTTACTACATACCCGGCACCTTTTTTGGAGATATTTTTGGGTCTCGGTGAAAGGGACGGGGTGTAAAAAGTGGCGCTCTGAAAGTCTGCGCACATATTCAGACTCGCAGGTATAGTGGAATCAAAACTCCTGCTCCTGGTACTGAAAAAAAGTGAGCGTTACTTAGGCCTTTTTAAAAAGAACAAAACTGTTATACGTAGTAATCTGAATTAAGGAGATTGGCACCTTTTTGTACTAGGCATATTTTTTCTTCACCGGGTAAGGTTGAAGCACCTGGTCTGAAAGATCTACACCCCCAATAAATTTGTTTCATTTTTACCCCATATCTGGCTCGTTTGGAGGGGATGAATTGACAAAAAGAAATACGGCCTTTAAAGCTCATAAGTGATTCATCTACAGATAAATCCCTTAGAAGGGCGATTAATGGCATTAATTTATTAAGCCAATCACAGCCTGGGTCACTTCTTGGGGGGACTTGGGAATTATTGGTAAAATACATGAACCGCATTAGGGCTTCATAGCGGTTTCTGGACATCACTGCTACAAATACAGTGATAGCGTGGACAGCACTAGAAGTCCAGTAGGACCGGACAGATGTTTTTGTTTTTTTAACCAAACCCAAATTGAGAGTAATGCCTAAAAATATTTTAATTTCTGGGACACTTGTGCCATTCCACATTCTTAAGTAAATAGATGCAGACTTTTGCAGAACAAATTAAATAGCATAAAGATTAGTCTGCTGGACAATTAATTGTAGGACTGTATCACATACGTATAAATAAAAAAAATCATAGGCTGTAATATTTGCAACATCGACATTAATTCCTGGAGTCGCTTCCATTTGGGGTACTTGGGGAGAAAACTATAGTGCGGGATCCCACATTGCAGGAGGGACTGCAACACTCAGCCCTGCACTTGACACCTCGACAGCGACGGCTGTATCTACCACCATAGGGCTATGGGGTCCAGTGGTAGAATTGGAATCGCCACTGTCGGAAAAAGGTTCCGCTTCTGAAGCGGTGTCGGTCTCTCAGAACTGTCGAAGCATAGTGAGGCTTGCTCCGCACGGTACATTCTCTGAGACATTATGTGTGGGTACATACACAAGCTCTATACGTCCTAATATAACCTAAAGTAAGCCTAAGAATAACACTAAGGCCGAGTTCCTACACGTAGCGGAAATTCCGCAGCATTTTCAGTAGCAGCAAAGTAGGTGAGATTTACCAAATCTCATGCCCACGCTGCGGAAAAAAACCTGCAGTGTAAACGTCAATAAATTTACCTGCGGTGCAGAATTTAATTCCGCAGCATGTCAAATTATTCTGAGTTATTGTTGATTTTCCATTGCGAGTATTCCCATTCAATTCAATGAGGATTCAAAACCCGCAACAGAAAGCCAAGTTTTGCGGCGTAATCGTAAAGATCGCACTTCCGGAAAAAAAAAACATACTTACCCAAAATGCCCTCCTTCCTCCTGGGATGACGTTGCATCCCATATGACCCCTGCAGCCAATCACAGGCTGCAGCATCACAGTTCTTGCAATGTCATCCAGGGAGGCTGGAGCGGACATCAGAGGAGGGAGGGTGTAAGTATGAACGGCTTTTTTCCGCAGCGAATATTCCGTTAGAAAAACTGCACCACAATGTAGTGCGATTTTGGGACTAAATATACTGCGGGTTCTAGGTTGGACACGCTGCGTGATTTTTACGTAGCGTATCCGCCCCTGTGGGTACCCAGCTTAAAACTTTTTTTTTCTTTTTTTTTGTTTTGCTTGTTTCGTTTTTGTTTTTTATAACAGACGTAAAAATAAAATAAAGCCCTAACCCTAATAAAGCCCTGATCTAGCCTTACAGCTAGTACTGCTATTACAGCCCTAAATCCTAACCTTAATATATATATATATATATATATATATATATATATATATATATATATATATATATATTAGGTAGAAAAAAGTTGCACTTCTTGACCGTCATCCACACGGTCCTGAATTGGATACACAAACGAGGAAATAGACGCAGCACTCCAAAAGTAGTTGCAAATATAGTGGTTTATTCACCCATGTACAGAAATAGCTACGTTTCAGTCCTCTCAGCAGGACCTTTGTCAAGCTTGACAAAGGTCCTGCTGAGAGGACTGAAACGTAGCTATTTCTGTACATGGGTGAATAAACCACTATCTTTGCAACTACTTTTGGAGTGCTGCGTCTATTTCCTCGTTTGTATATATATATGTATATATATATATATATATATATATATATATATATATATATATATATATATATATATATATATACGTATGTATATATATAATTAGGTGATCGGGGTGTTTTTTTCGTAGTGCACACTGATCTACTTTTGATAGTTCATTGTACGACCGCAAAATAATTCCCAACAGTTGCCGGGTTCCTCGATCAGCACGGGGGGGGGGGGGTCTATGGCTCTTCTTGTAGGGACAGTCCATCAGCATTTTGGTGTTGGCTTCCCCGTTTGTATTGGATGGAGAAGCTGTAAGGTTGTAAGGACAGGCTCCACCGCAGTAATCGTCCATTGTCCCCTGACCCTCGGTTCAGCCATGTGAGGGGATTGTGATCCGTTACAATTGTAAAGTCTCTGTCATAAAGGTATGGCTGTAATTTTGAGAGCCCATACGATGGCAGGGCACTGTCTTTCAATAGTGGCACAGGCAACTTCCCGATCTAGTAGTTTACGACTGATGAAAGCAACTGGATGTTCAAGCCCAGCCGCGTTTATCTGGCTAAGAACTGCTCCAATACCGTAGGTGGATGCATCTGTCTGCACAAGGAACCTGTGCTTGTAGTCTGGTGCGGCCAAGACAGGGGCAGTGGTGAGAGCCGTCTTTAATGCTATAAAGGCTTCCTCACAGGCAGGTGTCCACTTCACCATACTAGGCATGTTTTTGCGGGTCAGGTCATTTAGGGGCATTGCCAGGGAACTGAAATCGGAAACTCATTTTCGGTAGTAACTGGCGGTCCTCAAAAAGGCCAGTACTTGTTTCTTATTTTTAGAGGTAGGCCAGTTGCTAATGGCTTCCACCTTGGCAGGCTCAGGTCTTAGGTTCCCCCTCCTACTCTGTGCCCCAGATATTGCACCTCAGCCATACCCAACTGGCATTTATCAGGGCGAATTGTCAGTCCTGCTGCAAGAACATGGTCTAACACTATGCCTAAGTGTTTAAGATGTTCCTCCCATGATGTGCTGAAAATGGCAATATCATCCAAGTATGCACAGGCAAAGTCCTGACATTGTTCTAACAGCCGGTCTACCGATCTTTGGAAGGTTGCTGGGGCATTTTTCATCCCAAAGGGCATTCCCAGGAACTCAAGAGTCCAAAGGGGGTAATAAATGCAGATCGCTTCCGGGTGTCCTCTTTTAGGGGTATCTGCCAGTACCCCTTGCTCAAGTCTTATGTAGTTACAAATTAAACACTGGCCAGCCGATCCAACAGATCATCAATCTGGGGCATAGGGTACTCGTCACATTTGGTGGCATCATTTAGGCTCCGGTAATCTACGCAGAATCGCGTTGTGCCATCCTTTTTGGGAACCAGTATCAGAGGGGAGGCCCAGGGGCTCTGAGATGGCCTAATAATCCCAAGTTGTTTCATGTCCGCCAGTTCATTCTTGATCATGTCCCGAACGGCCTCAGGAACTCGGTAGCGGGCCTGCTGGATCGGGCGTTGTCCTGGAGTTTCCACGTGGTGGTTAGTGAGTGTTGTCCGTCCGGCGCTGAGGAAAACACGGAAGCCCTCGGTCCCAGCAAGCCGAGAATATCACCCTTTTGGATATTCAACAGATGGGGTCCCAGGGGCACTTGGTCCAGAGTACCCCCAGCTCGAGCCAGATGTAGAAAGTCCGGGAGGGAGTTGTCTCCTTCCTTATCACTAGGGGGATAGCAAATGGCCAAAACAGGTAGGGACCGGTCGTGGTAATCTTTCAGCATGTTGATGTGGACAGTCTCTTGTCGCCGGCCACTAGGGTTCATGGCAATGACGTAATTAGTGTCATGACATTTTCGGATAACTCGGTAAGGGCCATCCCATGTTGCTTGAAGCTTGTTGGCAGGGGCAGCGATAATCATGAGCACTTGTTGCCCTTCAATAAATTCACGGGTCCTTGCTTTCCGATCATACCAGGTCTTCTGGCTATACTGGGCCCCTTGCAGGCGTTCTTTAGCCAAGGTCACTAGTCGGGTAAGGCGTTCTCGAAATTCCAGAACATAAGGAATGACAGGTACTCCAGTGTCGGTGATATCTCCCTCCCAGTATTCCTTTAGAAGGGTGAGGACCCCACGGACCCTTCGACCATAGAGCAGTTCGAAAGGGGAAAATCCGGTTGACTCTTGGGTAGGCAAACAGGAGATGTGGCAGGTATTGCTCCCAGTCCCGTTCAGTGTCTGCAAAGGCACGTAGCAAATTTTTAGGGTTCCATTAAAATGGTCACACAGTCCATTGGTTCGGGGTGGTATGGGGTGGTGCGAATGGCTCGGACGCCGCAGGAACTGGACCAAGTCTGACGTGAACTGGATCCCTTGATCTGATAGTATTTCACTGGGAAATCCTACTCGGGTGAAGACGGTAACAAGAGCCTCTGCTACCTTTATGGCTGTAATGCTGGACAGAGCCACGGCCTCAGGATACCGGTGGCATAATCCACCACCGTCAGGATATACTGTTTCCCTGTTCTGCTGGGGTGCACTAGAGTTCCTATTATATCTACAGCTAAAAGCTGAAATGGCTCCTCAATGATTGGCAGGGGTTGCATGGGTACCTTGTGACGGGCGCCTGGATGTCGCATCCATTGGCACAAATCACAGGTACGGCAGTATTGAACTATCGATTGCGAAATGCCAGGCCAGTAAAAGTTGTGGGTGAGTCTTTTCTCTGTCCGTTTCCTACCTTTATGTCTCAATAAGGGGATGTCATGAGCCAGTTGGAGTAGTTGCAGCCTATACTTTTGAGGGACAATGAGTTGCTTGGTAGTCACTTCAGGGATGATCCCACCCCGGGCCTCTACTAAACGATAATACAATCCCTTATCTCTGGTGATCCTATCCCCATTCTTTCCCTCCTGCCCAGTTTCTGCCCTTAGTTTAATAGCTGCCAAGGTCGGATCATCTTCTATTTCTTGCCTAAACTCTTCTCGGTCCCAAAAGTCCCCCAATGTAGAATCAGTTGATGCAGCTCTTACCAGTTCGGTTGGGGGTCCTGGAGGCTGCTCCACAGTCAATTCCGAAACTCTCTGTGCTTGGGCAGCTTGGTGTCGGGTGACGGCTCCCACAAAATGGCACTGTAATTCCCCAATGTCATTCCCAAGGAGAACATCCACAAGGAGTCCCCCCATAACACCAATCCAGAGTCTTTCCCCGTAACCATAATTCAAATGTACAGCAGCCTTCTGGATATATTTGCGAGTACACCCTACAAGTTCGATGGGTATTCCTGGGCCTTGATCGATTGCCTCTGGCCGAACAACACGGGGGTCAGCAATGGTCAGGAATGCCCCAGTGTCATCCTGCAGATGGCGCTGCCTTTGCTCTGGGTAACTTTGCGTAAGGGGTTGAATGCTATACATGCCAGAGGGTGTCTCCATGGTGCAGGGTTCAGCAGTCCACTCTGGTGGGGGTGGTGGTAACTCTTCCTCAGGCAGGATGGAGTGCACAAGATGCCGAGGGCGAGGGGGAAAAGATCGGAGCTCCCTTCGATTTCTTGAGGGGCACATGGACTGTAAAGGGCCCGGCTGACCCCACCTATAACATTTCCTTTCTGAGAACCTTCCATATCGTGGTCAGAATTGTGGGGTCCCCGGATTGTTTGGCCTGGTTGTCATCGGCCTGCGGATGGGTTGAGGGGCATATATGACAGGAGGTGCCCGGGGGGCTGGGTTCGGCTGAGGTTTATTGTCCAGCAGACTCCTCCACTGAGGTTTGATGGTTAGTGCCTCATCAGCCAGGGCTGCAGCTCTATTCAATGTTGATGGCTCCCATTCCCGGAACTATTTCCGTATTTCCTGGGGGCACTTGGCTTAAAACTGGAACCCATGCAGAATATCTTCCACAGTGAATCCACTTCCAGCCATCTCCGACACGCCTGGGACATTTTATGGGCATACATCCTAAAAGATCCTCCAGTAGTACAGGGAAGGTCTCAGAATTGGGCCCGATGTGAGTCTGGCATGACTACATAGTAATACAAAATAGTTTGTTTCACAATGTTTTAGTCCCGGTTCCACTGTGCGTCTAGGGTCCGGTATGCTTCTGCGGCTCCACCTTCAAGGAGCCCCACTAAAAAACGCATCCAATCAGAGGTGGGTACATCCAGCAGGGCGCTCTGATGTTCAAAGTCCTAGAAAAACCCTTCCACATCCCCAGTTACCTCATAAAATGTCTTGAAGTACTTCTGGGTGACCCGTAAAGGTTCCTGGATTCTCTGGTTCTCACCCCAGGTAATATTCTAGCCTCTTTCAGCCTCCATTGCAGCTTGTCTCTGTTTTTTGCCATGCGAGCAGCTTCCAACTATTACTCCGGAGTAACGACTGGTCCCAGATCTGCCATTTCCTCCTCTTACCACACCAACCATTGGCTCTTAGTGGTAAGAGCCCCTGTCTCTGGAGCATGTCCATTAGCCACCTGGGAGGAGGTGATCTGGCTAGCACTCACCAGTAGATCAATTAATGGCTTTTTAGATAGTCACTGGTAGTTCAGTCCAAGTTCTCGGGCTCGTTCTTGGAGACTAAGGACGGTCCAGTTACGGAACTCATTCGCTGGGTGGTTCTCCATGGGGCTGCGCTCTGTTGATCCCGCTTCTGACACCAGTTGTCATGGGGTTCGTTAGGTTAATATACGATCAACAGAGCCAGTGAAGACAGGGCAACTCCAACAGGATTTATTGTATCCAATGCTGACAGACCAGGTCGCCCTTCACGCAGGGACAGCACACAGTCCACAAAATCAGGTAAATACAGGAAACTCCTCAGAGCGCTGGCATCAGCTTCAGCTCTCATTAAAGTCTACATCCAGGAGATCCCTCTCTTCCCCACGTCAAGCCCTTATATACCCCTCAGGGGGAGGAACATCTTGGCAGTTTCTAGTCACCATCATTTGTTATAATGACTTTAGTTTGTATTTCTACTGTCTGTATGTGAGTTGTGGTCTTTTGTACTACCGTATTATGTGTATTGTCCAACTATTGTCTGCCACAGCAAGGATGAGAACACAGGTGGGGGAGGTAATTGGATCTGCTTGGTTTGCTGCTCTGCACACTAGCTGAGTGATGGTGGTGCCTCCTGATGATCCCCTGTGGGGACTGGACAATGAGGACACTTTATGTCTTATGGCTGCGCGACCTGTGGTACCTGATTACAAAATGCATCCCTGAGGGCTCACAATAAACCACACAAAATGCATCATCACAACACATATAGCTTTTGAGGCAGGTTTTTTTAACTGAAGCCAGGTATTGATTCAAAGGTCTTTGCTTAAACTTCTCCCTCCTGCTTGATCCACTTCTGGCTTTGGCTCAAAAGAATGCATGTGTGTTTCCAGCCTAATATGAACGTCATACATGTGTCAACTTTGTGTCAACTTTTGTGTTTTGTAACAAAATCACACAATACATTTTTAATCCTTACAGAAATTCCCAGTACGAATTCTGAGGGAAACTTCATGTTATCGATTAATTATAAAGTAGAAGATGAAGAGATCATGCAGCAGTCTTCAGGAGAAAACCTCATTACCCTTAATGTACAGCCAGGACTTCAAAGTACAGATCTGTTACATAATTCCACTAATCATGAGGAATCTTCTCCTGACCAACCACAGATAGTTGCAACAAGTACAGGTCAAAGAGTGGGTAAAAGGTTTCAATGTTGTAAACCGTTCACAAAATGTTCTCGTCATTTTACAAACAGAAGAATTAACGCGGGAGGTAAGCTGTATTCATGCTCAGAATGTGGGAAAATTTTTACAGATAAATCACATCTTGTTTTACATGTCCACTATGTGAGAAATGTTTTTCACAAATATCAGATCTTGTTAGACATGAGAGAATTCACACAGGGGAGAAGCCATACTCATGTTCAGAATGTGGGAAATGTTTTACACAAAAATCAAGTCTTGCTAAACATGTGAGAATTCACACAGGAGAGAAGCCATATTCATGTTCAGAATGTGGGAAATGTTTTAAAGATAGTTCAAGTCTTGTTAGACATGGAAGAATTCACACAGGAGAGAAGCCACATTCATGTTCAGAATGTGGAAAATGTTTTGCTACTAAAGACAAACTTAGGGATCATCAGAGAACTCACACAGGAGAGAAGCCTTATTCATGTTCAGAATGTGGGAAATGTTATACAGATAAATCAAGTCTTGTTATTCATGAGAGAATTCACACAGGAGAGAAACCGTATTCATGTTCAGAATGCAGGAAATGTTTTATAGATGAATCACGTCTTGTTAAACATGAGAGAAGTCACATGGGGAAAAGCCATGTTCATGTTCAGAATGTGGGAAATGTTTTAATAGTATAGGCAAACTTGGGGCTCATCAGAGAAGTCACACAGTGGAAAAGTCGTTTTGATGTTCAGGAGAATCCAGAGTGACAGTAAGGACAATGTGAGTTTTTGTTTTTAAAATAAATGGACATTTTTATATTTGACTTTCATTAAAACAGTATAACAAGATATAGGTGATGGAATTGAACAAAAAAACACTAACAAATTAACTTTGCAGTTAGAAAAAAAAAATGCAAAAGATTTTTTATTTTTTTTGTAAATATCAGAAGTGTATTATCACTACCTTAAACACCTACAATTAGAATCAGGTGTGGAGCCCGAAATCACGCACATATGCGGTGGCGAATGGCTACATGATTTTTCTGGTAATACCACAGTATTTACCTGCTACATCGTGTACACATTCGTCACCTATGTAAGTAATGTTGCGGCTGGCGATTTCATTTGTTCTTACCCTCAGGTAAGATTCACTTCTGGGAAAGATTTGTAGCAGAAATTTGTGAAACTGAAAACCATTCCATACAGGGTTGTTTCTGCAGCATGCACATGGATACTAGAAAGCCCCATTCAAATAAATGGGACAGCAGCAGACATTTCTGAAACACTACTATTTGTGACCTGGAGTTTGACTCATTCCTTCATTTATATTTTACATGTCTTTTTAATACACTCTTGGATTTGGCTAAAAAAGCTGCAAGTGTGATTACAGCCTTAGAGAGGATCTAGGAGGAATGTGTCTCATTTAAACCTTTGACATTTGGTTTGCCCTTTGTTATTGAAATGTGTGGTATCACCATGCCAGAATGCTCTGAGGCCTTCAGAAAGGTTATGGATGTCTATAATTCAGGAACGGGAAGATGGCCAAAATATTAGATGTCAATCATTCCACTGTCCAGAAAACCATCTACATGTGGAGATTTCAGACAACTGCCAATTGGTCCAGGCCAGTCTGTCTCCGTAAGATCAGCCTGAGAGCAGAACACAAGATGCTGAAATAAGTTACTGAGAACCCCATAATTTCTTTAAAGAAAACTACATGTGGGTGTGCCAAAAGAAAACCTTAGCTATCCAGAAAAAAACATCAGGGAAAGAGTGAAGTTTGCTCATGAACCCCTTGGAAAAAAGCATGCAACTGTCTGCTATGGAAAGAAGAATCAAAAATGTATTTGTCCCCTGTATCAGAAGACATGTTTGGCATAAATTATAGACTGCATTTCACCAGAAAAATAACGAAATAACATACAACTTGTTATGGTTTGGGACTGCTAAACCGTATCAGGACCTGGGCAGCTCCTCATCCTAGAATCCACTATGAATTCTACATTGGCAGAGTGCCACGAACCTGGCTGGGAGGATGGGATTCCATTTTGTCAGCTTTTAGTGGCGCTTAAAAGCACCGAGGCGTCGATACTAACAGACCCCCCGGTTTTCATCAGGGACCGACGCAAGGCTGTTTGGACTTCTCTGCGGGGAATCTGCAAATTGGGTGCCTTAAAAGAAGTAGCCTTGAATCGTGCAGATGTTACCACAGATGCAGCTCATGATCAGGATATAATAGCGTGGTCAGGATCACAGGCACAGATGCAGAGGTCAGAGATACAAGCAGAGTCGTAACACAGGAAGTTAGATCAGGTATAGTACAATGCTGGAGCTAGGTAGAAATGACCTGATACTCTGGCACCTGTTGGTGCTCAGAGAGAGGCATATATGGGCTGTCCTATAGTTAGGCGTCATGAATTGGGAACTGTGGGCCCAAGAGAAAAGTCTGGGCTTAGAAGGCACCATGGCTTTACCAGGAGGAGGATTTGGCAGCATCACTGATGTAGCTGCCAGGACAATCCTTTTGGGGTCAACTATAAACTCTGGCTCATAATGTACATCCATTGACGTTCTTGGAACCTGCGCAATAAGTGATGGGTAGATTGAACTGTGAGAATAACCACGACCATCTGGCTTGACGAGGGTTCAGATGTCGATTAGAGTGTAGGTACAGGAGATGCTTATGATCGGTATAATTCGTAACAGGATGTGAGGCTCCTTCCAGTAGGTGCCTCCATTCCTCTAAAACAAGCTTGATGGCTAGGAGTTCTTTGTTCCCGATCCCATAATTCTTCTCCGTGGGAGAGAAACTTCTGGAAAAGAACCCACAGGAGTGCATTCTTTCCGAGACCTGCCGTTGGGACAGAACACCTCCCACAGCGAAGGAGGAGGCATCCACTTCCAGGAAGAAGGGAAGAGACGAATCAGGCTGGTTGAGGATTGGAGCAGAGAGGAACTCTGCTGTCAACTGATTTAATCCTTGATTGGCCTCTGGAGTCCACAGTTTGGGATCGGCCGACTTACGGGTGAGGGCTGCAATCGGGGCTATCAAGGAGGAGAATCCCTGAATAAATCGCCGGTAATAGTTGGCCAACCTCTGAACGGCCTTTAGCCTACTGGGTTGCGGCCAGTCTTGAATAGCCTCTACCTTGACTGGATCCATCTTGAGTCTGGTGCCCGACTAAATGTATCCCAGAAATGGAACAGAGGATTGCTCGAAGAGACACTTCTCCAGTTTACAATAAAGCGGATTGTCTCTCAGTTGGGTTAGGACATGGCAAACGTGGTTGCGGTGATCCGAAAGTGAACGGGAAAAGATCAAGATGTCGTCCAGATAAAGGACAATGAAGTGGTACAGCATGTCACAGAAAATCTTATTTATTAAACTCTGGAACACTGCGGGTGCATTACTCAGGCCGAAGGGCATGACTAAGTACTCGTAATGGCCATTCCTGGTGTTAAAGGCCATCTTCCATTCATCGCCAGGCTTGATGCGGATGAGATTGTAAGCGCCTCGCAGATCGAGCTTAGTGAACACTGTTGAACCACGTATCCGGTCAAATGCAGATACTTATCCTATAACATGTCATAATGACATGTCATAAGTTTTTATTGGTGGGGGTCCGAGCATGGAGACCCCTACCAATCTTTAAAACGAAGCGGCAGAAGTGCTCGTGTGATCGCTCAGCTGCTTCGTTTCTGTTTGGCTTTTTCCGGAAAGCTGATGTATCGGAGTACGAGCTCATAGACTTTCTATTGAGCCCGTACTCAGATACATTGTTTTCCGGAAAAAGAGGAACAGAAATGCAGCGGCTGAGCGCTCACACGAGCGCTTCTGCCACTTCATTTTAGCGATTGGTGGGGGTCTAAGTGCTCGGACCCCCCAATCAAAACTTATGACATGTCAGAAGTTTGTTGAACATTTAGTTACCCTTTAAAGTAGGCTTTGGATCATGGCAATACAAGTAAACCCACCAAGGACTGGCCAAAAAAAAAAGAAATGGAGGATTCTTGAATGGCCAAGTGAATGCCTAGTTCTAAATGTTAGCAAGATGCTGGGGGGGGGGGGGGGGTGAAAACTAGTTTTGCATGCTCCCCATGAAAGAGTAGGAAACAAAATCTCCCATATAAGAGACTACTAAACCGTAAAGCCTCATTTACATTTGCATATTTTGGTCAGTATTTTGCATCAGTATTTGTAAGGCATAACTAGTACTAGGTCCAAAGCATGGAAGACATGCAAATCTTTCCATTATACTTTTCTCTGCTTAAGTTCCGTCCCCAGTTTTGGCTTACAAATACTGATGCCAAATGGTAGCCAAAATACAGTGTGAATGAGGCCTTATAAAGGGGCAGAACCAGGTAATTGAGCCATAGAAGGAAGTGGCATATCTGTGAGGTATTTTTTTAAATCTTTTTATACTGTATGAATGAACATTAAATATTGATGCACATGTCAAAATATGTAAAGAAAAAAAGATTACATGGGGTGTCCTTACGTGACTGAAGTCGGAGACACTGCAGGCTCCGTACACGTGTACTTTTGAAGGGTATGATGATTGTGAGTAAGCCCAAAACGACATTAGCGTTTTACCTTACACTTGAAAAAACTTTGTAGTTGTGTTACCATCCACAGAGCAGGTTTTTACATGAACTACCGTTCCTATTCTGACACAGCCGCAATGATCTCCCATCTGACACTAAACCTTATGTGTAACGTGTTGTTAGAATTTTATTTTTTTTAATAAAGTGCTTGTTTTATTCTCCGTGTTTGTTGAATTAGGTTTCATCAATGTACCTAGAAAGGGTTGTCTGTCTGTCTCTGTTTACAAAGCAATGATGTCACATCACATGGTGAAGATTGGCTGCCTTGGAGACAAGACATGGTGCCATCACGCCTCATAATCATAGGGAAGCAGGAAGCTGCAATGTGCGAATAGAGCAGAATAAAGGAGTATTTCCAACGCAGGATGTGCCATAAATTGCTGGTAGATGGAGGTGGTACCCGCACCTATGTGGAAAATAGGGGTCCCCTGACCTGCCTGATGAGTCGACTGCTGCATCATGGCGGAGAATTATTGGAGAAGTGGCTGTGCATGGGCATATACTAGATCCTCAGATACTCAAATCTGGATGTTTCCATCTGAGGAAGTCTGCAACCATGTTTTCTGATCCTTTTAGATGGACAAATGAGAAGAACTGATTTTACCTTGGCCCAGATGACATACAGTTAGGTCCAGAATTATTTGGCCAGTGACACAATCCTCATAATTTGGGCTCTACATGCCACCACATTGGATTTGAAATGAAACAACTGAGATGCAATTGAACTGTAGACTTTCATGTTTAATTCAAGGGGTTGAACAAAAATATCCTGTGAAACGTTTAGGAATTGCAACCATTTTTATTACACAGTGAAGAGTACATCAGGGTATATGTAATATGTAGGAGTATATCAGGATATATGTAATCTGTGAGGAGTACATCAGGATATATGTAATCTGTGAGGAGTATATCAGGGTATATGTAATCTGAGGAGTACATCAGGGTATATGTAATCTGTGAGGAGTACATCAGGATATATGTAATCTGAGGAGTACATCAGGGTATATGTAATATGTGAGGAGTATATCAGGGTATATGTAATATGTGAGGAGTACATCAGGATATATGTAATCTGTGAAGAGTACATCAGGGTATATGTAATATGTGAGGAGTACATAAGGGTATATGTAATATGTGAGGAGTACATCAGGGTATATGTAAAATGTGAGGAGTACATCAGGATATATGTAATCTGTGAGGAGTATATCAGGGTATATGTAATCTGAGGAGTACATCAGGGTATATGTAATCTGTGAGGAGTACATCAGGGTATATGTAATATGTGAGGAGTACATCAGGATATATGTAATCTGTGAAGAGTACATCAGGATATATGTAATCTGTGAAGAGTACATCAGGGTATATGTAATATGTGAGGAGTACATCAGGATATATGTAATCTGTGAGGAGTACATCAGGGTATATGTAAAATGTGAGGAGTACATCAGGGTATATGTAAAATGTGCGGAGTACATCAGGGTATATGTAATATGTGAGGAGTACATCAGGGTATATGTAATATGTGAGGAGTACATCAGGGTATATGTAATCTGTGAGGAGTACATCAGGATATATGTAATCTGTGAGGAGTACATCAGGATATATGTAATCTGTGAGGAGTACATCAGGGTATATGTAATATGTGAGGAGTACATCAGGGTATATGTAATATGTGAGGAGTACATCAGGGTATATGTAATCTGTGAGGAGTACATCAGGATATATGTAATCTCTGAGGCGTACATCAGGGTATATGTAATATGTGAGTAGTACATCAGGGTATATGTAATATGTGAGGAGTACATCAGGGTATATGTAATCTGTGAGGAGTACATCAGGGTATATGTAATATGTGAGGAGTACATCAGGGTATATGTAATCTGTGAGGAGTACATCAGGGTATATGTAATCTGAGGAGTACATCAGGGTATATGTAATATGTGAGGAGTACATCAGGGTATATGTAAAATGTGCAGAGTACATCAGGGTATATGTAATATGTGAGGAGAACATCAGGGTATATGTAATCTGTGAGGAGTACATCAGGATATATGTAATATGTGAGGAGTACATCAGGGTATATGTAATATGTGAGGAGTACATCAGGGTATATGTAAAATGTGCAGAGTACATCAGGGTATATGTAATCTGTGAGGAGTACATCAGGGTATATGTATTCTGTGAGGAGTACATCAGGGTATATGTAATATGTGAGGAGTACATCAGGGTATATGTAATATGTGAGGAGTACATCAGGGTATATGTAATCTGTGAGGAGTACATCAGAATATATGTAATCTGTGAGGAGTACATCAGGGTATATGTAATATGTGAGGAGTACATCAGGGTATATGTAATCTGAGGAGTACATCAGGGTATATGTAATCTGAGGAGTACATCAGGGTATATGTAATCTGAGGAGTACATCAGGATATATGTAATCTGTGAGGAGTACATCAGGGTATAGGTAATCTGTGAGGAGTACATCAGGGTATAGGTAATCTGTGAGGAGTACATTAGGGTATATGTAATGTGTGAGGAAACATCAGGATATATGTAATCTGTGAGGAGTACATCAGGATATATATATAATCTGTGAGGATTACATCAGGGTATATGTAAACTGTGCGGAGAACATTAGGGTATATGTAATCTGTGCGGAGTATATTAGGGTACATGTAATCTGTGCGGAGTACATCAGGGTAGTATAATAAGAGGGTATAATAATGGGGTAAATAATACATATCCATACATGTGTGTTATGCTGTAAAACAATCCTTTCTGAAAAGGCCAGTTTTACACTAATAAATAATGTCCTTTCTGATCACCCTTTTGGTCGACACTTTGCACCTCTGTAGTTTGGGGAATTTTGCTGGGAAAGTGTTGTCCTGGTATAATACGGGCGACCTCACTTCCAGCAGATATGTTTGGGCCCTTCTCTTCCTGGTTCCCAAATATTAGAAGGAAAGTTCCCCTCGGGCCTGCTCATCTGCTTATTTTTATCATCCTCGACTAAGGCCCTTATGCACACGCCCGTAGCCATTTGCACGGCCATGATTTTCGGGTCGTTGGGCCGCATATTGTCACCCGCGAGCCGCCCGGAAATCGTGGCCATGTACATGGTCGCGTCCATTATTTTCTATGAACCTCGACCGCAGAACACGGCTGTAATAAGACATGGAGCCTGGACCGCAGAAAGAACGGACATATCTTATTACAGCCGTGTTCTGCGGTCCAGTCTCCTGGGCCATGCACGGACCGTGGAAAACACGGTCATGTGCACGGGCCCATAGAAATTAATGGTGCCGCAAGACTCCCGTGGATTTTAGGGGGCATTGCGGCCGCATAAGCACGTTCCACTTAGGCCCCATGCCATATATGGCATCGCCATACCTGGGGTAACCAGCTTAGCAGTTTATGAGATGTGTGTCTTCTGTAGCAGAAAATGGGCACAACATATTGTTCACTAAAATGGCATATCAGCGGAAAATTGCAATTTTCACTTTTCACCATCCGCTGCGCATTAATTACTAATGGAAAAACACCTGTGGGGGCAAAATGCTCACTACACCCCTTAAAATGCCTTAAAGGGTGCAGTTTCCAAAATATGGGTCACTACTTGGGCGTTTGTTTTACTATTTGACCTCAGAGCCCTGCAATTGTGGGCCAATGCTGTGAAAATCACCACAATGGACCTCAAATGCGCATGTTGCTCTTCACTTCTGAGCTCTGTCATATGTCCAGGCAAATGTTTAATGCCTTGAGGGGTGTAGTTTCCAAAATGGGGTCACTTCTTGGGGGCTTCCACTGTACTCTGGTACCTTAGGGTTTTGCAAATGCAGCATGGCACCCAAAAACCAATCCAGCAAAAATCTGCATGCCAAATAGCGCTCCTGCCTTTCTGAGCCCCGCCCTGTGTCCAAACAGCAGTTTATGACCACATATGGGGTATTTCCGTACTCTGGAGAAATTGCTTTGATATGTGCCCTGTATGTCTCACACCTGCAGCAGCGATCAGCATTAGGAAGAGCCAGGAGTTCCTGCGGCACCGTTCTGTGGTCTGTGATGGCCCGGGAGTGGACCGCTCCAGTCACCTGACCTCACAGTGACACGAGGTCAGATGACTCAGGTCCAGTGTTCCCTATAAGGTGCGCGGCTGCCCACATTCCACGATCTGCACGCTCACTAAACTTTAAAGCCCGCCTCACGGGTGGTGGGCTGATGCAGTGACATTGCGAGCACTGGAGGGGGCACCGGTGCTAGTGACAGACACATTCACTTGTATGTGCGTCCTCAGGACGCACATACAAATGTATACTATAGGCAGCAGGCAGGGCCGGCCTTAGGGATGTGCGAGCGCACAGGGCGCTGCACCCTCCCAGCATGTAGGGGGTGCCACTGGGCTCTGCCTCTACTCTGTGCTCTGCTCTTAGTTACATACACGTAAATAAGAGCCAAGAAGCAGAGGAAGCTCCGCCCAGAGCCCATCCTGTCCGAAGCCTGTGATCCTGTCCGAAGCCTGTGATCCTGTCAGCAAGGAGAGATGGCGAGTATCTATGTGTGTATATACAATGTGTGTCTCTGTGTGTATATAGTATGTGTCTCAGAGACTACCATATTAATACAATACAATTAATAAAGTCTATTCGCATATGAGGTTACTGTGGTTGCACCATTGAAGTTTTTGCTAGGGTGGAGATACTCGCAGGCTTTACATCCTCCACATTTAAAAGAATGTTAGTTTTACCCAGCCATGTGTTTGATGCGGCAGGTGTTGAAAGATGACTTTTAACTAGCCTGTCCCTTAAAATCCATCCCCCGACGATATGTGACAGAAGGATATTTCATAACTTTTTCACTGACATCTGGGTCTAAGCCGAGGATGCCCCAATAGTTTCTCAAAATTTCAAGCGCGTTATAAGATTGTAATTCTATAAACTCCTAATGCATGATAGCAATGGGCTAGGTAATGTCACTATCGGACACCCTCCCACATTTAATGCAAAGGCAACTCCATAATAGATATTTATATATAGAAAAATCAGAGTACGAAGCCAGGTATATATAAAATATAACAAATTGTATTATTTACACATATAAAACAAACATTTAAAAAGGTACATAATGAAATGGAGAGACTCTATAATATTGTATAATACAAGTAAACAGGCTATCCACGTGTATATAGCAATAAATATTGCACTGTATTCCTTACACTGAGGAGATATGAGATGGGAGGTGTGTTGTCCTATAAACAGCTAATCCCTCATGTGAACACCCATAAAGTAATATACATAATAGTCCTAGGGGCAGTTTTTCAGAAGGGAGAGCTTGAATATCATAAATAGGTATGGAGAACCTTACCCATGTCAGTATTCCTGGAAGGCTGGATAGCAAGTATTAAACCCAACACGCGTTTCGCGATGTCTGCTTCCTCAGGGGATGTATAGTGTCTTGTTGCAGTCTTGGTTTTAAATAGTGCAATGCCCAGGTGTTTTCTGTTTATTCAGCGTCCATAGAATAGCGGCGCATGTCCACCGACGCTACCGGAAGTGAGGCATGCCCCACTTCCGGCCTCCAGCTCCGTAGCGCACATCCGGGTTCCTGACGTGTACCAGGAATACCAGACATGCACATTGCGCTATGGGAGGTGGAAACGGAGCAAGCAACACACCCGGTCACGTGCACTTGGAGTGCGCACCTCATAGGACAACTGGGACAAGGAGAATCGCAAGTAACATGTTGCTAAACTAATGACGTAGCAAACCCCACCCATTCAATATATCCCCAAGGACCAAATGATAGCCAATGAGTATTGCGTGTATTGCCAAGGATTGTGATAGATGCGTGAATGTTGACATTCAGAAGAGGGGGAGAGAAATAATCTCCCAGAGAATGCTTATATACAACTCGATGACTAGTGGGAAAATATAGTGAACATAATACAACATTAATTATATTAGACCTCGTGAGACAAGTTTGGTTACACTAATTAGTGAGGTCACTGTGTAAAATTTAGGGGAATATAGATGTGGATGTGATTACACATCACACATATATCCCACGGCAAAGAAATATGCAAAAGAGACCACAGTTAGGGTCATTTCATAAAAAACAACAACATGTGACATAAAACACTTCTCAAAAGGAAACTAAAAAAAAGAGGAAGACATAGCAGGGTATCAATATTGAGCTACGTCACTGTACACGAAATTTATTGGCATTTTCTCAGTCCGTATTATAGGGGGTCATCTGGGTCCAAAGCTCATATTTCCTATATACAGGCACTCAGACTGAAGAGAGATGGTACATCAGATACCTAATAAAAAAATATTGTTTAGTACAAGACACAAAAACAATTGTAGGGTTAAAAAACGTGCTGATGGTAGGGTGGTTACACTTATTTAAAGAGAAGGGGGCAGAGCTTGACAGCGAGCAGAGAAGGTGGCTTGATCCGGAGCTACTGCTGCAACCCGACTTACCCGAACTCATAGCGAGATAGGACACGGCAGTATGGTGAGGACCATCAAAGATAAGGGCAAAGACCCCTCAATCACCCCCAAACCGGGGAAAAACCAAGCCAATTTGGACAAGTTTTTGAAGAAAACTCTAGAGCGCTCTCCGACGCGTACATCCAAGATGGCGCCGGAAGCACAGGAGATCAATCGGAGGCTGGGGGTGAGTCTACTTATGTCCCTGTGTCAAGAGGATTCATTAAAAGAGTTATTTTTAAAGCCCTGGGCCCCTTAGCCTTAGATTTGGCAGATATAAAAGCAGTCTTGCGACATATAGGGGACAGGGTGCACATGCTTGAGTCCACACATACGGAGGAGGTCAAATTTGGAGAGGCTGTACAAAAGACTTATACATATACAACATGACCACATTAACATGGCTTTATTGCTTTATTGCAAGCTGAAGATCGGGAAAACAAGTTGCCGCAAGAATATTAGGATTCGCGGCCTTCCGGAATCCATTTCACATGAGGTTTTGCCTAAAGTTGCTCGGGAGATTTTTGTTTCTATATTGGGAGAGGATAGAGCTGCATCAATTCACATTGAACATATACATCGGGCCTTGAGAGCTAAACCACGTTTGCAAGATCCACCTCGAGATGTAATCTGTGGTCTACTTAGCTATGTGGATACAGCTGCACTTCTGAAGCAAGCAAGGGCTTCAGAAGGAGTTTGTTATGAGGGAACCCCTATTCTTCTTTTCCAAGATTTGCTGTCCTCAACTCTTGCTAAACGTAGCATATTGAAGCCGCTGTTAGATATGTTGCGGGCTAACAACATCCCGTTTCATTGGCTGTATTCTTTTGGAGTGGCAAACATTAAGCAGGATAAGCAAATTGTGATTAGGAAACCAGAGGATCTTCGTGCTGCTTGGCATTTACTTGGATTACAACCTATAGACATTCCATCATGGCTTCCTTTAGCTCAACCTCTGAGGATACCTGCTCTACGTGAGACTGATCCCTGGACAAGGGTGTCTGGACATCGCTCGCCGTGAGGAAAGAAAAGCACTCCCATGACCCAAAGAGTGGATTCGACCTGAGGACTCTTGGTCGCTCCGTAGTAAATATATATCTACATAACTCCTTGCACTAATTGATGACTTCCCGTTCAGTTTCCTTACTCCTGTATGGGCTTTGGGGAGATTTATAGTCATAACTGCATTGTTATAAGTTGACTACTGATTGTTTTATGGTCCTCACATTTGATTGTATAATGTATTATAAGTGTACTTGAAGTGTCTTATTGGTATTACACTTGAAATATAAAAAGCTGCTTGGGTGGGGTTTGGGTTGTTATGCCTTGAGGTTAATCTCATGTATTCTATAGTGACCCCCCAACTTGTATGTGTATTTCTCCTTTCTTTAGGGTGATGCTGCTTGTTCCTCTAGATGCTGGAATTACACCCTTTTCCATAGCTTTTGTTTTATTCCTTTATGGAATACGGTTATTTACTATTCTATTACTTTTTTGTTATTTTTGTAATGTCATGTGGTCTGAAAAGATATTGAGGTGGATTTTTGGGGGCTATGGCGGAACTTAAGATTGTATCGCATAATGTGAGGGGTCTGAATGTGCCACATTGTAACGTTCCCCGCCTTCCCCACGGCCTCTGCTCCGGTTCCGGAGTCCTCGATTACCACATGCTCATCCCGAGCTCCCCTTACCCGATCCGGACGCTCTGCTGGCTCTGGACAGCGTCAGGTAAGTGCATCCCTTACCTCCCTCCGCGGCCGTCATCCTCGATGTGCGGCTGCAGTCACTAGAGGGCGCGCGCGCTGACTCGTCCTGTCATAAAGGGTCAGCGCGCGCCTTAATTAATAAGACTTCCTATTTAAGGTTCCTCCTTCCCTGCATCCATGCTTGTTCAACCAAGTTCCCCGTGAGTTTCCCTGTGCCCTGGTTCCCTGTTTCCGTCCCTTCTGCCTTTTGTCTGGATTTCCCGTTACTGACCTCTGCCTGAACTTGACCATCCTTGTCTGCCGCCTGCCTTGACCTATTGCTTCCATACCCGTTACGACGTCTGCTGCCTGCCTTGACCTATTGCTGCCATACCCGTTACGACGTCTGCTGCCTGTCCTAACTTCTGCCTATCCATCCGACCGCCTCTACCCACTGTGTCAAGTGTTGCCTGGGTTCCAAACACCATCTCCCAGGCGACACCGAGGAGCCACGAACAACCCGGTGAGAACCGCTATTGGTTGAACAAGCCATGGATCCCCTTGACACAGCCCTGATTGACACGGCTGATATGGCTCAGGAGCTTTCCAGACAACGAGTCCGCCAAGATCAGCTGTTTCAGCTACTGCAGAATGTGTCCACTCGTTTGAACGAACTAGCGCCTCCGATACCACCACCGCAAGCTACTGTCTACAGTCCGGGACTACATTTACCTACGCCTGCCCACTATGAGGGAGACCCCAAGACCTGCAGGGGATTTTTTAACCAGTGCACCATCCACTTTGAAGTCATGGCGCATCATTTTTCCTCAGACCAGGCTAAGGTGGCCTACATCCTGTCCCTGCTGTCTGGTGAAGCGCTGGCTTGGGCATTTCCCTTGTGGGAGAGAAACGACCCCATCATGTACAACATTCAGAACTTTCTCTCCACGTTTAAAAGGGTGTTTGAAGAACCAGGTCGAGCCTCTTCTGCAGCTTCCTCTCTACTCAAGCTCCGGCAAGGAACCTCCACTGTAGACCAATACACCATTCAGTTTCGCACCCTGGCTACTGAACTCCAGTGGAATAATGAGGCTTTGGTATCTACCTTCTGGGAGGGTCTGGCGGGCCGAATCGAGGATGAACTTGCTGGCCGAGACCTTCCACTGTCCTTGGATGACTTGATTACTCTTGCCAATCGTATAGATATACGTTTCCGTGAGAGACAACAAGAATCTGCTCGAAGCAATCGGACATCACGGTTGGCACCAACCTTCCAAAGACCTTTTCTGGCCTCATCTTCATATCGGTCGGACAAACCCATGCAGGTGGAGAGAACAAGACTCAAGCATGAGGAGCGTCAGAAAAGACGCAAGTTGAATTTATGTTTGTATTGTGGTGGTAAAACGCACTTCCTTAGAGACTGTCCAGTGAGGCCGGAAAACTCCAATGCCTAGGGCAAGTAGGAGAGGCTACACTAGGTGGAAAACCTTCCTCTCAGAAGATGACCATACCAGCGAAGCGGTCCTTTGCAGAAACCACTTTCTGCATTCAAGCCTTCCTAGATTCCGGATCCGCTGGGAATTTTCTGTGCCAGTCCTTGGTAAATCGCTACCAAATCCCAGTGCAAAAACTAACAAAACCGTTGTCCATTGCTTCTGTAGATGGGAGGCTTCTACAGGAAACTATCTCGTCACCGAACCCATTCTCCTGTTAACTGGGGCACTGCACCAGGAACGTATCTCCTTCTATGTTTTAAAGAACTCTAAACTCTTTGCTACTAGGTCTACCGTGGTTGCAGAAGCACTCTCCTGTTATTGACTGGACTGGAGGTCAAATTACCAGCTGGAGTGACTTCTATCACCAACATTGTCTACAATCTATTCGCCCACCCATGCCTCAGTCTACAGAACCTAACTCAGCAGGACTTCCTACTCCATACAAAAGCTTCTCGGATGTTTTCTGTAAACAACAAGCTAAATCGCTGCCTCCTCACAGGCCATATACCTGGTCCCCAACTCGACGCCTCCCAGAAGCAGAGTCTACCCTCTGTCTTTGCCCGAGACGGAGACCATGTCTCTGTATATCCAAGAAAATCTGGAGAGAGGATTCATCCGTAAGTCCTCCTCTCCTGCTGGCGCAGGGTTTTTCTTTGAGGGAAAAAAAGACGGCTCCTTGCGTCCTTGTATTGATTACCGAGGATTGAATAATATCACGTTGAAGAACAAGTACCCGTTACCATTGATCTCGGCACTCTTTGACCGCCTACAGAGGGCGAAAATCTTCACCAAACTAGACCTTTGTGGAGCTTATAACCTCATCCGCATCCGCGAGGGTGACGAATGGAAAACCGCCTTCAACACTTGTGATGGGCATTTTGAATACCTTGTCATGCCCTTTGGACTTTGTAATGCTCCTGTAGTTTTCCAGGCTTTTGTTAATGACATATTTCGAGATCTGTTGTACAGCTGTGTGGTGGTATACCTAGATGACATTTTAATCTTTTCTCCCAATATTCAAACTTATCGTGTGCATGTGCGCCAAGTGTTACAGCGGCTGCGTGAGAACACTCTGTTTGCCAAGCTAGAGAAATGCCTCTTCGAGAGAACCAGCCTGCCTTTCTTGGGGTATGTCATTTCCGACCAGGGACTTCAAATGGATCCAGCCAAGCTATCTTCTATTCTCAACTGGCCTCGTCCACAAGGACTCAAAGCGGTCCAACGCCTGCTGGGATTTGCAAATTATTACCCCACCAGATTATTCCTCATTTCTCCTCTATGATAGCTCCTATTTCTGCTCTGACCAAAAAAGGGGTTAATGCTAAAGACTGGACCACGGAGGCTGAAACTGCATTCCAAGCTCTTAAAGTTGCCTTCTCTTCTGCTTCAGTCCTACATAGACCGGATTCCACCAAACCCTTTGTTCTAAAGGTCGATGCTTCATCTGTGGGAGTCGGAGCTATCCTTTCACAAAAGACTTGTGGAGGGAGACTGGTGGCCTGCGTTTTTCTCCAAATCGTTCACATCCGCTGAAAAAAATTATGGAATTGGAGATAAAGAACTTTTAGCTATTAAATTGGCCCTGGAGGAATGGAGACATTTGCTTGAGGGTGCACGGCATCCCATCATCATTTACACAGATCATAAGAACCTCCTATACTTACAGACTGCTCAACGCCTAAACTCTCGTCAAGCTCGGTTGGCATTATTCTTCTCCAGATTCGATTTTCAGCTTCACTACAGACCCGCTGGAAAGAATACCAAGGCTGACGCTTTATCTCGATGTTTTGACCCCACAGACCAATAGCCCAGCCCACAGTTTATTATAGATCCTAAACGTATTGTGAATGCTGCTCCAGCTGAAGTGGTACACATTCCTCGATTAAAGACCTACGTACCCCCTAAACAAAGGGATTGTGTTCTTCATTGGGGTCATGCCTCAATTTGATTGGCCGTCAGTACTGGTGGCCTTCCATGTCCCAAGACACTAAAGACTTTGTTTCAGCCTGCTCCACCTGCTCTCAAAATAAAGTCTCCCATTCAAGACCTGCTGGCCTTTTGCACCCTCTGCCCGTGCCTGACTCTCCCTGGTCGCACATTGCCATGGACTTCATCACTGATCTGCCTAGTTCTGCTGGGTGTACAGTGATCTGGTTTGTAGTGGATCGCTTTTCTAAGATGGCGCACTTCGTACCTCTCTCAGGCCTTCCGTCATCTTCCCGACTGGCAACGCTGTTTATCAAGCACATCTTTCGCCTGCATGGTCTTCCTAAGCATATTGTTTCTGCCAGAGGAGTTCAGTTCACATCAAAGTTCTGGATAGCCTTGTGAAAACTGCTGGAGGTCAAACTAGACTTCTCTTCCGCGTACCATCCTCAATCCAATGGTCAAGTAGAGCGGATAAACCAAATACTTGAACGTTTCCTCAGGAATTTCGTGTTTCCGCGACAAGACGACTGGGCAAGTCTGCTTCCATGGGCCGAATTTGCCTACAACAACCATACGGGGGAATCTATCCGCTCTTCTCCCTTCTTCTTGGTGTTTGGCCAGCATCCAGGAATTCCCCTACCAGTCTCTGCACCTTCTGAGGTTCCAGCTGCTAACACGGTCCACCGCGACTTTGTATGGATATGGCAAAAGGCCAAGGACTCCATCCACAAAGCCGTAGCCAGGTTTTAGAGAGACACGGATAAAAGAGGCAGGTTTCCCGCCGCAGCTCCTTCCTAGGGATAAAGTCTGGCTGTCCACCCGGTACATACGTCTGAAGACCCCTTGTTACAATCTAGCTCCTCGGTTTCTGGGCCCCTATGAAATAACAAAACAAATCAATCCAGTAACTTTCAGACTTCGCCTTCCTCAGTCTCTGAAAATCTCTAATTCCTTCCATATTTCTCTGCTGAAACCCACTATACTCAACCGTTTTTCAAAGAAAATTCCTGTCCATCCTCCGCTGGCAGGATAATGCCAAATTTGAAATTCAAGAGATCCTGGATGTCAAAAGTTCACGGGGGAGATTATGGTACCTAGTGGACTGGAAAGATTATGGTCCTGAGGAGAGGTCATGGGAGCCCGTGGAGAATATCAACGCCCAAGCTCTTATCAAGGTCTTTGAGCGAAGGTTTCCAAGCAAGCCTAAAAAGAGGGGGCGTAAATGGGGGGTACTGTAATGGCTGCCGCACCATTCCCCACCTTCCCCACGGCCTCTGCTCCGGCGTCCTCCATTACCACATGCTCATCCCGAGCTCCACTTACCCGATCCAAACGCTCTGCTGGCTCTGGATGGCGTCAGGTAAGTGCAGCCCTTACCTCCCTCCGCGGCCGTCATCCTCAATGAGCGGCTGCAGTCACTAGAGGGCGCGCGCGCTGACTTGTCCTGTCTTAAAGGGCCAGCGCGCGCCTTAATTCCTAAGACTTCCTATTTAAGGTTCCTCCTTCCCTGAATCCATGCTTGTTGAACGAAGTTCCCCATGATTTTCCCTGTGCCCTGGTTCCCTGTTTCCGTCCCTTCTGCCTTTTTGTCTGGATTTCCCGTTACTGACCTCTGCCTGAACTTCACCATCCTTGTCTGCCGCCTGCCTTGACCTATTGCTATCCATACCGGTTACGACGCCTGCCTTGACCTATTGCTGCCATACCCGTTATGACGTCTGCTGCCTGTCCTGACTTCTGCCTATCCATCCGACCACCTCTACCCGCTGTGCCAAGCGTTGCCTGGGTTCCAAGCACCATCTCCCAGACGACACAGAGGATCCACGAACAAACAGGTGAGAACCGTTATACACAGAAGCATAGTCAAGTTATTAGAATGTTGAAAAAGCAGACTGCAAACGTGGTCCCCTTACAAGAAACCCATTTCAATCGTACAAAACTCCCTACTCTTCCTACCAGAGATTTTAATTTATGGTTCCATTGCCCTTATCAGTCTGCAGCTCGAGGTGTTAGCATAGCTATACATAAATGCATTCCATTTTCGTTGTTAACGCAATTGGAAGACTCGGATGTTAGATACTTATTTATAAAAGGGAAAATATGTAATGATGTATACCTTCGTATAATTTTTATTTCATAGCTATCTAAAAACAGGGGTAAAATCACCACTGTGAAAAGCCCAACCGTGTATTTAAAAACGTATTAAACAGAATACTCCCAGTCCTAGTTCGTTTGCGAACCCTTAATGACTGGGTATGTAAACAGAGATATCAAAATATGGAATCAGCGTATAACATTGGTAAAGCAGTGGTTTGGACCCTCGTTCACACAGGAGCCTGCGTTAACCGCACCAGATTCTCCCAATGTACAGATGCACAACAATGCCACTGCCCCCTACGCAAAATTCCCTCACTTCACCCGACCCTACGCGTTTCTATACTTATCATCAGGGGTCTGTCAGTCTGGCCAGGATGCCAGCGATATATCTTCAGCAGCAGATATTCTACTGCACAACACGGAAGCATGCACGCATAGATGTTAGCGGCATGCTTCACTCTGGGACTCTGAGTTACTATGAACTGAATACTCCGCCCCCTGGCTCCGGCAGCATACATCAAACAGCCAATCACACTGGCCCAGCACATCCATGATGCTCAACCATGTGACTCCCGGCTGTCAGCTGACATACCCGGAAGTAACAATGTAAACAACACAGAGCATGCAGACTCAATGGGAGGCTGTAGAAGTATCTATTTACTACACAAAGCCTCATGCTATTCAAGGATGGAGTATAACACTATAAGGTTGGATATATATAAACATATGTCTCAACAGGAAACTGGTTATGAGGGCTAGGTCACCAGCATGTGCGGATTTAAACCTCCCTTTGTCAGAATAGAAACTCCAAAATAATTATAACAAACACTAGAAACAGAAGGAGTCATGCACTATTGTAATACAATTTGCCAATGGCATAGAAAAATAATTTTTATTGGACAATACAAAATACATAGAGTTAAAAAAGACTACAAATCTGAAGACTGTACACCTCCCAAGTGGTGAGGATGAACCTAAAGGAACCACTCCTTATATTGGCAGTTGCAGGAGGAAAGAGCTTAAAGAGGCTCTGTCACCAGATTTTGCAACCCCTATCTGCTATTGCAGCAGATAGGCGCTGCAATGTAGATTACAGTAACGTTTTTATTTTTAAAAAACGAGCATTTTTGGCCAAGTTATGACCATTTTCGTATTTATGCAAATGAGGCTTGCAAAAGTACAACTGGGCGTGTTGAAAAGTAAAAGTACAACTGGGCGTGTATTATGTGCGTACATCGGGGCGTGTTTACTTCTTTTACTAGCTGGGCTTTCTGATGAGAAGTATCATCCACTTCTCTTCAGAACGCCCAGCTTCTGGCAGTGCAGATCTGTGACGTCACTCACAGGTCCTGCATCGTGTCGGCACCAGAGGCTACAGTTGATTCTGCAGCAGCATCAGCATTTGCAGGTAAGTAGCTACATCGACTTACCTGCAAACGTCGATGCTGCTGCAGAATCATCTGTAGCCTCTGGTGTCGGTGTCCTCGCTCGTCTGACACGATGCAGGACCTGTGAGTGACGACACAGCGTGATCTCTGGAGAACACGGCTGTGTCTGCACTGCCAGAAGCTGGGCGTTGTGAAGAGAAGTGGATGATACTTCTATGCACAACGCCCAGCTAGTAAAAGTAGTAAACACGCCCCGATGTACACACATAATACACGCCCAGTTGTACTTTTACTTTTCAATACGCCCAGTTGTACTTTTGCAAGCCTCATTTGCATAAATACGAAAATGGTCATAACTTGGCCAAAAATGCTTGTTTTTAAAAAATAAAAACGTTACTGTAATCTACATTGCAGCGCCGATCTGCTGCAATAGCAGATAGGGGCTGCAAAATCTGGTGACAGAGCCTCTTTAACTGACAGATAGCAAATACTAACTAGGACTAAGGCAGAAAATACAATACAGTAGTACTAGGCATGGAAGTCAGGGTATGTAAATATAAGTAAGTACCAACATACATACAGCCAGAGTCACAAAGTTAACGAAGGTAAATATTGTGAATGGATTCCAAACTGAGCAAAAAATTGCTCACAAAGAATCCTCACAAAAAAGACAAAGTCTTCCCAGAATATTATCGCCACAAGAAAGGAGCAAGTAAATATGTAAAGCACAGCATAGAGTGTTACTAACCCATATGGTTCCTGCAGTTCAGTATCCTCCCGAGTACAGAGAGACCCCGACGCGCGTTTCGCGTGGATGGCTTTTTCAAAAGGGGTATACTAACTTCAACTAAAGCCTTCCACTTTAAATATGTTTGAGTAATCCGATCAGCTGTTAAAATTTGACCAATGGGATCTCCCCGGCCGTGCCTGTCAGGCTAAGACACCGCGAGACTCACGCACCTGAGAGCCGAGCTCCCACTGCGCACGCGCGGCTCCGGAAACCACGCATGCGCAGAAGAGAACAAACGGCAGACAGAGCCAAAGCCAGCGGTGACGCGCCTGACAGGCAGGGCCGGTACAAACACTCATAAAATGAGACACCCAGGGTAAGTTCCGAATTGAAACAGATTTTAATGCTCCGGAAAAATAAATAAAATAAATAAAAGATAATCTGTTATGTACATTTCTAGTGGGACACAATTAAGGAAGACTATGTAATATATCCAAAACCCCAAAGGGGGGGAGGGAATAGTGACAAGTGACAGCCATATATGCAGTGATAAACAAATACAATATATAATCAAAAAATTAAATAAATAAACATTTATCATATCATATAAATAAATGAATAAGCAGAAAGTGCACAGAAATAAATCCCTAATAAACTGACATAATAATATTATGTTATCAGCATACAATGCTGAAAAACAACAACAGTGAAAGACGCCCCCACCACAAGGAGGGGGATATATTGTAACTGACTAAACAGTGACATTATATGTTTACTCCAAAACATATATCAATCCTACGACATTTGGATAAAACATACATAATGTGATTATTTGTAAATAACAGTGAGTGAAAAATAAAAATAAAGAAATAAATAAAAAACTATAATAGTAAAAAATTAAAAATAAAAAACGATATTGTAAAGTGTGATAAATTGTCCCACAGCGTATAAAGACGTTTAGTACGACTCCAAACAGATCCATACAACAAAAATTGGAGTCCCGCAAAACTCTTGACAGATGCCTCAAATATCGATCTCAGGTCAGTATAAATGTATATGATCAGACACGGCAAAAGTGGAAGACTAGAAGAGGAAAAATTAAAAATTAGTAGACATACAGTATAAAAACACAAAATTTAAAAAAATGGTAGGAGAATTATAGGAAGGACGCAAAGCTGAGTGTCTCATTCAGACCAACAGGGGCCATTGTTCCAAGGGTGACAATCCACTTGCACTCCCTCTGAGCTAACAATTTCTTAACGTCCCCACCTCTGATACCACAAATCACCCTGTCTATCCCCCATGCTTTAAATGATTTTGGATCACCTGCATGATAGGTTTTAAAATGTTTGGGGATTGTTTTAAGCAGTGTGAGATCTTCAATATCCCTAGCAGCGACTATGTCGCGCACATGTTCTCTAATTCTGATCCGTAATTGTCTGGATGTCAGACCAATATATACCTTCGAGCAGCCGCATGTAGCATAATATATGACATTCGTTGTGCTGCAAGATATATAGTGACGGATCTTAAACTCTCTATTCTCAGTCATAGAAGAAAAAATAGATGTACGGACCATATTTGTGCACGCCACACAGTCGCCGCATGGGTAACAACCTTGTCTAGGGTTTCTTGATGAAAATACATTAAGTTCTTTTGGCACGTAGTGGCTTTTCACCAGCATGTCTTTTAAATTCATACTTCTACGTGCCGTCATTTGTGGTTTTAGAGATAATTTATCGACAAAAGCGGGTTCTGAATGCAGAATTGGCCAGTGTTTTTCCAGCGCCACTCTCATCGCTTGCCACTGATTGTTATATGTGGTAATATAACGGATGTTATTCTCTTCACTCTTATTAATGGTATTCTTAACTGGTGGGTGCAGAATGGAATTACGATCTGTAGTTTTTGCCCTTCTGTAGCCCTTCTTAATACTTCTGTGGCTATATCCCCTGTCTCGGAATCTCTCCTCTAAATCTCTTGATTGCCTCTCAAAATTACCGTCTGAAGAGCAGATGCGCCTCATTCTCAAGAATTGGCCAATAGGGACGGCCCCAATCGTGGACTGGCTGTGGGCAGAGGTGGCATGTAACAAGGAATTGACGGATGTCTTTTTTCGAAACACATCAGTCTGAAGACATCCCATGCTATCCACCTCAATACTGATGTCCAAAAACTCAACCCGATGTTTATCAAAAACATAGGTCAATTTAATGTTCAAATCATTGGTATTAAGACCCTGCATGAAATGTATGAGCTCCGTCTCCGTCCCCTGCCAAAAAAAGAGGACATCATCTATATAGCGCATCCAGCACTGCACATGGTCAGCGGCGCGCGCACCGTCACCAAGGAAAACCTGCCTCTCCCAAAGGCCGAGAAACAGGTTTGCATATGACGGCGCGCACGCCGCACCCATGGCAGTGCCTCGCTTCTGTAAATAAAATACGTCCTTAAAAACAAAAAAATTATGCATCAGGACGTATTCCAGTAGTTCCACAACCAGTTCACGGGTAGGGCCGTCCCAATTGCTCATCCCCAGAAAAAGGCGCACAGCATCGATCCCATCAGCATGTCGAATGCTGGTGTACAACGATTCAATGTCAGCTGTAACTAGAAACGTATCCGCATCAAGGGTAACACTATCTATCCTCCTCAAAACATCTGTTGTATCCCTGACATGGGATGGTAAACATTCCACCAGGGGTTTGAGGTAATGGTCAATAAATCTACAGACCGGGTCACAGAGTCCCCCAATCCCTGAGACTATAGGGCGTCCTGGGGGATCTGTCATATTTTTGTGGACCTTCGGCAGAAAATACAGCGTAGGTATCCTTGGACATTGAACCGTGAGGCCAATAAGTATGTTTTTAGGAATTAAACCTTTCTCAAAGGCCAGATTCAGAACTTTAGATAGTTCAACTGAAAATTTACCCACTGGGTTAAATGCCAACCTTTGATAGGTATCTTTGTCCCTCAATTGCCTATAGGCCTCCCTTTCATATTTATCGGTTGGCCATATCACGATGTTCCCACCCTTGTCCGCCGCCTTATAGATAACATCCTCAAAAACCAGTTTCCTGTTGAGACATATGTTTATAAGTATTGTGTTTCTGTGTATCCTTCACAGCTGCTGGCTCCGGGCCTATAATGGACTTCAGGACTCGAGATCAGTCCTGGATCTCACAATTAAATGAGGTTTTTAATGAAGACACAAATCTGATTTTAAACACTAATGGTAGAAATATGAGGGAATCCACCAATAGGCTCAAAGAGCTACATAAAAAAAGAACGAAAATTTGGTGGAACAGGGCGTTCCTGGAAAAGTACTTAATTAAGGGGCTAATACCTAGAGGCCTGAGAGTGCAGGTATTCCCTTCCTTTCCCATTGTGGATGAGATCTTTAAGACTAAATGGGAGGGTCTAGCCTCCGATTGCTCCAGGGGTTTCATGGGATTACTATCTGAGGGTAATCAATTAACGTTGACGGAGTTGGAAAAAGAAATAGAGGAGTTACAAACTACCTTAAAAAAGGACCTCTCAAATCTGGAATTGGAAAAACTTAATGCAGATTTGGATGGGGACTTTAAGAAATGGGAGCAGGAAATTCTCTTAGTCAAATCCTCCAAATTCCAAAGAGATAACAACGATTTTTTGGAGGGCAGAATGTACAAATGGCGCAAACCTGGGTTAAGATCAATACCTAGATCAAGATCCACATCCTTCTCATCTATAACATCTAGCGAGAACCCTCCGAGATCCAAACATAATGATGAAGGATCTATTTCCCATGAAACGATTTATCCTCGTAGAAATAGAGAACGACAGGTGGCTAGACGTAAGGAGACCTCATCATATCAACAGGGGAAGAAATCCAAGAATGTATTGCAGGTGATAAATCTATCTAAGCACTCCCTATCTGCAATACAATGTGACATACTCAGTAGGGGACTTACATTCTCCCCTAGTAATCCTTTTAACTTTTTTTCAGCCATGAAAGACCTCTACCTCTTTGCACGCAAGCTAGTCTTAAAAAAATTACACAGTAGACCGGGTGGAGATTTGGGACTCAATAGTGTAATGGAGAAAGAAGCTTTAAAGGCCCTTGAGGATCTCCTACAGGAGCAAATCACCACTGACCAAGGTAGGTTCCCTAAATCGGTTGTACCCAGATCAGTGAGGTTCCCACCTTTGTCCATATGTCCGCAAGTTGAGATCTTTACTAAAATGGTAATAAATGATTTCAAACGCATCTCTTCGAATAGAAAAAATGACAACTTGTCTAAATGTCAACGTAACGCACTGAAGGAACTTCAAGGTTTTGAGGATGTTATCTATAAGGCGGCGGACAAGGGTGGGAACATCGTGATATGGCCAACCGATAAATATGAAAGGGAGGCCTATAGGCAATTGAGGGACAAAGATACCTATCAAAGGTTGGCATTTAACCCAGTGGGTAAATTTTCAGTTGAACTATCTAAAGTTCTGAATCTGGCCTTTGAGAAAGGTTTAATTCCTAAAAACATACTTATTGGCCTCACGGTTCAATGTCCAAGGATACCTACGCTGTATTTTCTGCCGAAGGTCCACAAAAATATGACAGATCCCCCAGGACGCCCTATAGTCTCAGGGATTGGGGGACTCTGTGACCCGGTCTGTAGATTTATTGACCATTACCTCAAACCCCTGGTGGAATGTTTACCATCCCATGTCAGGGATACAACAGATGTTTTGAGGAGGATAGATAGTGTTACCCTTGATGCGGATACGTTTCTAGTTACAGCTGACATTGAATCGTTGTACACCAGCATTCGACATGCTGATGGGATCGATGCTGTGCGCCTTTTTCTGGGGATGAGCAATTGGGACGGCCCTACCCGTGAACTGGTTGTGGAACTACTGGAATACGTCCTGATGCATAATTTTTTTGTTTTTAAGGACGTATTTTATTTACAGAAGCGAGGCACTGCCATGGGTGCGGCGTGCGCGCCGTCATATGCAAACCTGTTTCTCGGCCTTTGGGAGAGGCAGGTTTTCCTTGGTGACGGTGCGCGCGCCGCTGACCATGTGCAGTGCTGGATGCGCTATATAGATGATGTCCTCTTTTTTTGGCAGGGGACGGAGACGGAGCTCATACATTTCATGCAGGGTCTTAATACCAATGATTTGAACATTAAATTGACCTATGTTTTTGATAAACATCGGGTTGAGTTTTTGGACATCAGTATTGAGGTGGATAGCATGGGATGTCTTCAGACTGATGTGTTTCGAAAAAAGACATCCGTCAATTCCTTGTTACATGCCACCTCTGCCCACAGCCAGTCCACGATTGGGGCCGTCCCTATTGGCCAATTCTTGAGAATGAGGCGCATCTGCTCTTCAGACGGTAATTTTGAGAGGCAATCAAGAGATTTAGAGGAGAGATTCCGAGACAGGGGATATAGCCACAGAAGTATTAAGAAGGGCTACAGAAGGGCAAAAACTACAGATCGTAATTCCATTCTGCACCCACCAGTTAAGAATACCATTAATAAGAGTGAAGAGAATAACATCCGTTATATTACCACATATAACAATCAGTGGCAAGCGATGAGAGTGGCGCTGGAAAAACACTGGCCAATTCTGCATTCAGAACCCGCTTTTGTCGATAAATTATCTCTAAAACCACAAATGACGGCACGTAGAAGTATGAATTTAAAAGACATGCTGGTGAAAAGCCACTACGTGCCAAAAGAACTTAATGTATTTTCATCAAGAAACCCTAGACAAGGTTGTTACCCATGCGGCGACTGTGTGGCGTGCACAAATATGGTCCGTACATCTATTTTTTCTTCTATGACTGAGAATAGAGAGTTTAAGATCCGTCACTATATATCTTGCAGCACAACGAATGTCATATATTATGCTACATGCGGCTGCTCGAAGGTATATATTGGTCTGACATCCAGACAATTACGGATCAGAATTAGAGAACATGTGCGCGACATAGTCGCTGCTAGGGATATTGAAGATCTCACACTGCTTAAAACAATCCCCAAACATTTTAAAACCTATCATGCAGGTGATCCAAAATCATTTAAAGCATGGGGGATAGACAGGGTGATTTGTGGTATCAGAGGTGGGGACGTTAAGAAATTGTTAGCTCAGAGGGAGTGCAAGTGGATTGTCACCCTTGGAACAATGGCCCCTGTTGGTCTGAATGAGACACTCAGCTTTGCGTCCATCCTATAATTCTCCTACCATTTTTTAAAATTTTGTGTTTTTATACTGTATGTCTACTAATTTTTAATTTTTCCTCTTCTAGTCTTCCACTTTTGCCGTGTCTGATCATATACATTTATACTGACCTGAGATCGATATTTGAGGCATCTGTCAAGAGTTTTGCGGGACTCCAATTTTTGTTGTATGGATCTGTTTGGAGTCGTACTAAACGTCTTTATACGCTGTGGGACAATTTATCACACTTTACAATATCGTTTTTTATTTTTTATTTTTTACTATTATAGTTTTTTATTTATTTCTTTATTTTTATTTTTCACTCACTGTTATTTACAAATAATCACATTATGTATGTTTTATCCAAATGTCGTAGGATTGATATATGTTTTGGAGTAAACATATAATGTCACTGTTTAGTCAGTTACAATATATCCCCCTCCTTGTGGTGGGGGCGTCTTTCACTGTTGTTGTTTTTCAGCATTGTATGCTGATAACATAATATTATTATGTCAGTTTATTAGGGATTTATTTCTGTGCACTTTCTGCTTATTCATTTATTTATATGATATGATAAATGTTTATTTATTTAATTTTTTGATTATATATTGTATTTGTTTATCACTGCATATATGGCTGTCACTTGTCACTATTCCCTCCCCCCCTTTGGGGTTTTGGATATATTACATAGTCTTCCTTAATTGTGTCCCACTAGAAATGTACATAACAGATTATCTTTTATTTATTTTATTTATTTTTCCGGAGCATTAAAATCTGTTTCAATTCGGAACTTACCCTGGGTGTCTCATTTTATGAGTGTTTGTACCGGCCCTGCCTGTCAGGCGCGTCACCGCTGGCTTTGGCTCTGTCTGCCGTTTGTTCTCTTCTGCGCATGCGTGGTTTCCGGAGCCGCGCGTGCGCAGTGGGAGCTCGGCTCTCAGGTGCGTGAGTCTCGCGGTGTCTTAGCCTGACAGGCACGGCCGGGGAGATCCCATTGGTCAAATTTTAACAGCTGATCGGATTACTCAAACATATTTAAAGTGGAAGGCTTTAGTTGAAGTTAGTATACCCCTTTTGAAAAAGCCATCCACGCGAAACGCGCGTCGGGGTCTCTCTGTACTCGGGAGGATACTGAACTGCAGGAACCATATGGGTTAGTAACACTCTATGCTGTGCTTTACATATTTACTTGCTCCTTTCTTGTGGCGATAATATTCTGGGAAGACTTTGTCTTTTTTGTGAGGATTCTTTGTGAGCAATTTTTTGCTCAGTTTGGAATCCATTCACAATATTTACCTTCGTTAACTTTGTGACTCTGGCTGTATGTATGTTGGTACTTACTTATATTTACATACCCTGACTTCCATGCCTAGTACTACTGTATTGTATTTTCTGCCTTAGTCCTAGTTAGTATTTGCTATCTGTCAGTTAAGCTCTTTCCTCCTGCAACTGCCAATATAAGGAGTGGTTCCTTTAGGTTCATCCTCACCACTTGGGAGGTGTACAGTCTTCAGATTTGTAGTCTTTTTTAACTCTATGTATTTTGTATTGTCCAATAAAAATTATTTTTCTATGCCATTGGCAAATTGTATTACAATAGTGCATGACTCCTTCTGTTTCTAGTGTTTGTTAAGGTTGGATATATGTTGCGGATCAGCTCAGGGCCGCAATTGGACTACCACGATAGGAGCACCTACCCTGAAAATACATAATATATGGATAGAAGAACGACGTAATTGTAAACCTCACTTAAACCATTTGACACACTCCTGGACTCAATTGCCATACCTGCTACTTATTGATTGATATATTTCAAGTGACTACACTGGGACTAGGAATGCATTACCATACCCCCACCCAGAGGACCAAAAAAGCCCTATGACTTGATATGGATTGTGTATTAAATAAAACAGGTATAATTTGTTTGCTCGTTTAAACCTTCAGGATGTACGCAAGCCAGTCTGTAGATCCATTGGGCCTCTTTACGCAGAATTAGGTTATCCCAATCCCCCCCCCCCCCGTTTAGGAGGACGTACCAATTCAATTGCCTGAAATTTTAAACATTCTTCCCTGCCTTGATGTTTTGCATGCACATGTTTTGATATGGAAGTATCTCTTTCATTTGTAACATCTCCAACATGTTCCCTAATCCGGCGCCGAAACTGCCGTATCGTCTTGCCCACGTAATTCAGTGGGCACGGACATGTGATTAAATAGACAACTCCAGCCGTTTTGCAGTTCACAAAATCTCGGATATCATACTCAACCTTGGTGGTAACACTTTTGAATTTTTTTCCACTTTGAATGAAATCACAGGCTCTACAACTACCACATCTGTGTGTACCCGGTATCTGCCTGTCTAACCAAGTACCCTTTTGGATTATTGGATCAAAACAACTCTGCATCACCCTATCCCTGATGTTTTTACCTCTACGGAACGTGACTGAAGGCCATTGTGTTATCTGATCCGCCAAGTCCGCATCGGCTCCTAGGATACGCCAATACCTCTTGAGGATTTCCATGATCTCAGATTGTTTGGAGTCAAAAGTACCTATGAGCCTAGTGACCCTTTCCTCTTGACGTTGTCTAGGGACTAAAAGGCTCTGCCTATCTGCATCCCTCGCTCCCTCATAGGCCTTTCTAATTACCCCCTTAGGGAATCCCCTCTCCTTCAATCTGTTTGTGAGGTCATGTGCCTGTGACTCAAAATCGTCCATTGAACTACAATTTCGGCGTACTCTCATGAATTGGCCTCTGGGAATCCCACGTTTGAGGGGATAAGGGTGACAACTGTTCCATTGTAGGAAACTATTGGTTGCGGTCTCCTTTCGGTGTACTTTAGTACGTATTGTGCCTTCCTTAGTTTTAATTATCTTAAGATCTAAAAAAGATAATTCCTGATCACTGATTTCACATGTGAACCTGAGCCCTAGATCGTTTGTATTAAGGGCTGCCACAAAATTATTGAATTCCTCCACTGTGGAATTCCAGAGCAACAACACGTCATCAATATATCTAATCCAGATACCTATTGATGAAGTCCATTTGACAAATGTATCCCCAAAGACAACTGTCTCTTCCCACCAACCAAGAGACAAGTTTGCATAAGTTGGAGCAGTGGGACTCCCCATTGCTGTACCACGTTGCTGATGAAAAATACGGTCTTCAAAGATAAAAACATTCCTTTCTAACACAAAGTGTAATAATTGCAAAATAAGCTGGTTATGAGCCACATATTGAGTGCCCCTAGATTTTAGAAAGTATTCCACTGCTTCACAGCCAAGTCTATGTGGAATGGAGGAATACAAAGCCTCCACATCCAAACTCGCCAGAAATTTATTTTGTTCCAAAGTGATACCCTCAATTTGTTTTAAAACATCCATGGTATCCCGTACATATGATGTGAGACCTAGCACAAACGGACGCAGCACCTGGTCTATATATGTACTCACATTCTGGGTAAGATTATTAATACCTGATACAATGGGTCTACCACGTAGGGGAGGATAGCCCTTGTGGATTTTTGGCAGGCTATAAAAGCATGCCATAATAGGAAATTGAGGAAATAGAAAGTTGAATTCGCTAGCACTGATCAAAGACCTGCTCTTTGCATCCCGCAGGATACCTAAAAGCTCCTTCTTGAACACTGCTGTGGGGTTATCTTTTAGAATGGTGTAACAGTCAGGATTGAGCAAAATGTCCTCACACATTTTCTTATAGTCTTCTCGACTGATGACCACAATGTTCCCACCCTTATCGGATGCTTTTAGAATGATATTACGTCTTTTTTCCAAAGTGGTAAGAGCTACACGTTCAGACCAAGACAGATTGTTATCAATGCCCCTCATATCCTGACTCAAAGCTTTGATCTCTTCACCCACCAAATCTACGAACAGATCTACGTTGGTAAAATCTCCCAATGGCGGCAACTTCCTACTTCTAGTTCTTAGATTAGTAAAAGGACCCAGTCCTGGGGTTCTACTTGATTCTTCAAGTAACCCTTCCAGTGCTTCTAGTCCTTCTAAATCAGATTCCTCTAGACCCATTTCCAGACATTTTTTCCTGTTGTAATGTTTGAAAAACTTAATCCATTTTAATTTACGAGCAAACAAATTCAAATCCTTGATCCAGGTAAATGAACCAAATTTTACTGTGGGGACAAATGAAAGTCCCTTCTCTAAAAGCATGATCTCAGATGGACTCAGAATATGTTCCGATAAATTAATTATTTGTAACTTATCCGTTCCTATTCCCTTTATAAATCCTTTTGTCCCCTCAGCATGTAGCGGGAAATGGGGGGATTGTTGGATAAAAAATTATTACTGCCACTGTTGGAAGAAGCTCTGGCTCGGCCTCTATTCCTACCTCTGGCACCTCCCCTAAATTTTTGTCTACCACCACCAGTCCCAGAGAATGGGCCTACTCTTTCAGAGTCTGTTGTTTCACTCTCAGATGTAGAGGGGTCAGATTCTCTTTGACCCCTATTTCCCTGCTGATGTTGTTGTTGTTGCTGATTAACAAAATCATAAGCTTTTTTCTCCCTAAATTCCTGCAGATCTCTCTGGAACTGGAAGTGCTTACGCTCTTTTAGATGACAAGTAAACCTCTCTAAGGATTGTTGCAAGGTTTTATCCTTTTTATCAAAACCTGGGGTATCAACCAGAGTCTTGACTGTCTCAATCTCTTTTTTCAGTTCCACACTGATGTGATCAAACTGAATAATCTCTTCCTCAACCAAAATTTGCATAAATCTCAGTGAACTCCCTGTAATCTCCTGCTCCCACCTCTCTTTAATGTTAGGTGTCTTTAATCTGGGGGCTGGGGTAATAGGGACTCTGAGGCCTCTAGGCACTATTTTGTTCTTAAGATAGTTCTCTAGACTCTGGATTTCCCACCAACTTCTTGTATAATCCTTGTGTAATCTAGTGAGGTTTTTAAAAGTGGATTTAAGGGACACACCCTGCGTTGTATACGTCAGTTCACACTCAGAGAAGACGCTTTTTGCCTCACTGATCCATCCTTCTGTATTTAGGTCAGAGAGTGCAAAGGCTGCCATACCCAGATATATTAAATTGTATAATGAACTGTACTAATTTGTAATAATTCACTGTATTTTAACGATATATATTGTGCTCCCACAAATATGAACATTTGAAAATTCACTGAAGTGATAAATGAGTAAAATGTATAATTTTTATTTCATAGCTATCTAAAAACAGGGGTACAATCACCACTGTGAAAAGCCCAACCGTGTATTTAAAAACGTATTAAACAGAATACTCCCAGTCCTAGTTCGTTTGCGAACCCTTAATGACTGGGTATGTAAACAGAGATATCAAAATATGGAATCAGCGTATAACATTGGTAAAGCAGTGGTTTGGACCCTCGTTCACACAGGAGCCTGCGTTAACCGCACCAGATTCTTCCAATGTACAGATGCACAACAATGCCACTGCCCCCTACGCAAAATTCCCTCACTTCAGCCGACCCTACGCGTTTCTATACTTATCATCAGGGGTCTGTCAGTCTGGCCAGGATGCCAGCGATATATCTTCAGCAGCAGATATTCTACTGCACAACACGGAAGCATGCACGCATAGATGTCAGCGGCATGCTTCACTCTGGGACTCTGAGTCACTATGAACTGAATACTCCGCCCCCTGGCTCCGGCAGCATACATCAAACAGCCAATCACACTGGCCCAGCACATCCATGATGCTCAACCATGTGACTCCCGGCTGTCAGCTGACATACCCGGAAGTAACAATGTAAACAACACAGAGCATGCGGACTCAATGGGAGGCTGTAGAAGTATCTATTTACTACACAAAGCCTCATGCTATTCAAGGATGGAGTATAACACTATAAGGTTGGATATATGTTGCGGATCAGCTCAGGGCCGCAATTGGACTACTACGATAGGAGCACCTACCCTGAAAATACATAATATATGGATAGAAGAACGACGTAATTGTAAACCTCACTTAAAACATTTGACACACTCCCGGACTCAATTGCCATACCTGCTACTTATTGATTGATATATTTCAAGTGACTACACTGGGACTAGGAATGCATTACCATACCCCCACCCAGAGGACCAAAAAAGCCCTATGACTTGATATGGATTGTGTATTAAATAAAACAGGTATAATTTGTTTGCTCGTTTAAACCTTCAGGATGTACGCAAGCCAGTCTGTAGATCCATTGGGCCTCTTTACGCAGAATGAGGTTATCCCAATCCCCTCCCCGTTTGGGAGGACGTACCAATTCAATTGCCTGAAATTTTAAACATTCTGCCCTGCCTTGATGTTTTGCATGCACATGTTTTGATATGGAAGTATCTCTTTCATTTGTAACATCTCCAACATGTTCCCTAATCCGGCGCCGAAACTGCCGTATCGTCTTGCCCACGTAATTCAGTGGGCACGGACATGTGATTAAATAGACAACTCCAGCCGTTTTGCAGTTCACAAAATCTCGGATATCATACTCAACCTTGGTGGTAACACTTTTGAATTTTTTTCCACTTTGAATGAAATCACAGGCTCTACAACTACCACATCTGTGTGTACCCGGTATCTGCCTGTCTAACCAAGTACCCTTTTGGATTATTGGATCAAAACAACTCTGCATCACCCTATCCCTGATGTTTTTACCTCTACGGAACGTGACTGAAGGCCATTGTGTTATCTGATCCGCCAAGTCCGCAATTATACATTTTACTCATTTATCACTTCAGTGAATTTTCAAATGTTCATATTTGTGGGAGCACAATATATATCGTTAAAATACAGTGATGTATACCTTCGCTAATCTATATTCTCCTAATGTTGGCTTATTCGGACTCTGAACATGTTACGTGATTTTTCTGAAGGGATTTTGGTGGTGGGGGAGACCTGAATTTACCCCTTAATCTGATTTTAGACACCACGGGATCACAGCATGCCTTGTATAAGACGCTAGCACACTTGAACAAGGCTTTGAATTCCCTGCACTTGACAGATGTCTGGAGACTGCTGCATCCGTTAGATAAGGATTATTCTTATTTCTCACCCACCCACAATACATATCACAGATTAGATTATATTTTTCTTTCGCAGCAGTATACTTCACTAGTCCGTTCTGCGGATATAGGCCATATTTTATTATCAGACCATGCCCCGATTTTAGTGTCTATAAGTTTAGTAGGTATTCCTAAGGGAGATTGGTGTTGGAGACTTAATGACACTCTTATAGCGGATAAGACTAATGCCCAGATTATTGAAAACCATTTATCTCAATATTTCACTCATAATGTTTCAGATTCTATTTCGAATCCGATTGTGTGGGAGGCTCATAAATCGGTGATCAGAGGTGAGCTTATTTCCCTGGGAACGCATGTAAAGAAAAAGACCAATGCTGTACTAAATTCTTTATTTTCTCAGATTGCCCTTTTGGAGGGAGTACACAAGAAGACGGTAGCCATCTCTTCATTAGCGGAATTGACTAGTCTTAGAGATAAGGTGAAAGACATTCTTAATGTTAAATCCGCCCACCTCATCCAAATTTCAAAATATAAGCAATATGCTCATGGTGACAAGGGGAATAAAATGATGACGGCCTTAATTCGCAAACAACAAGCGAAGACTTTTATCCCAAAGATTAAAAAGAGACAGGGGGAATGGTTTCAGACACTGCTCATATTGCAGAGGCGCTGGTGCACTCCTGTTCCAGAGAGGTCCCAAGGGCAAGTAAATGGTATGTGGTTACTTTTCCAAGCTCTTCTCTTCCGCAGAACGCAACTACTCGCATCAAATTGGCCCTGGAGGAGTGGAGACATCTACTAGAGTGCACAGCTCATCCAATCTTGATTTTTACGGACCACAAGAATCTGACCTACCTCCAGACGGCCCAACGGTTGAACCCTCGTCAGGCCAGGTGGTCACTGTTCTTTGCAAGGTTCCAGTTTGAGCTTCATTATCGCCCGGACGACAATAATGTGATGGCCGATGCCTTGTCCAGGTCTTTCGAGACAGAAGACACCATTGAGAGTCCACAGAACATTATCGATCCATCTTGCATTGTCTCGGTCAACCCCCTGCAAATTGGGGACATTCCTCCTGGGAGGACTTTTGTGCACCTGGCTGATCGTGGAAGAATCCTCCGCTGGGGTCACTCTAGACTGGCAGGTCATGCGGGGTTACGCAAGACCCGGGATTTGATTGCTCGTCATTTCTGGTGGTCCACTCTGCCCAAAGATATTGTGGACTTCGTTTCTTCCTGTGCTGTATGTGCAGCCAACAAGGCCACCCACTCCAGAGCTGCTGGCCTGCTCCAGCCATTGCCTGTGCCCAATGCTCCCTGGCAGCATATAGCGATGGACTTTATCACGGACCTGCCTCTCTCTGCTGGTGGTGGACCGATTTTCGAAGATGGCCCACTTTGTTCCTCTTACCGGTCTTCCTTCTGCTCCTCAGTTGGCCAAGTTATTTATCCAACACATCTTCCGCCTGCACGGCTTGCCGCAGCATATTGTGTCTGATCGGGGGGTTCAGTTCACCTCGAGGTTCTGGAGAGCCCTCTGCGGACTTCTTGGCGTGAAGTTGGACTTTTCTTCTGCCTACCATCCTCAGTCTAATTGTCAGGTCGAGAGGATCAACCAGATTTTGGAGAACTACATACACCACTTCATCTCCAAGTAGCATGATGACTGGGTGAAGCTGCTCCCGTGGGCGGAGTTCTCCTACAATAACCACACCAGCGAGTCTACTAGGAATACACCGTTCTGCATTGTCCACGACCAACACCCACGAATTCCTCTCCCGGTGCCTGATACTTCCAAGGTACCTGCAGCTGATTCCACGTTTAGAGACTTTTTGAAGATCTGTCAGCAGACTCGATCCTCCATCCTAATGGCAGTGGAACCGCATGAAACAGAAGGCTGACACAAGGCGAAGAGAGCCTCCTCGGTTTCTTCCTGGCACTAAGGTCTGGCTGTCATCCAGGAATATCCGACTGAGGGTGCCGTCATGTAAATTTTCCCCAGGTTCCTCGGACCATTCGAGGTTCTGCAGCAGATCAATCCTGTCGCCTACAAGCTCCGGCTGCCTCCTACCCTCAGGATTTCCAACTCCTTCCATGTCTCCCTCCTGAAACCTGTGATCCTGAACCGCTATTCCAAGACTCCCCTTTTTATTTGGTGGATTGGAGGGGGTTTGGTCCTGAAGAGAGGTCCTGGGAGCCAGAGGAGAACCTCAATGCCCCTACTCTTCTGAAGTTTCTCTCTCGCTCTGGTCCCAATAAGAGGGGGGATACTGTTATGTCCGTGGCTGCGGGCTGTCAGCTCCAACCTCCCCTTGACAGCCGCAGCCACGAGTCGGCAAGTGCTGGCCCCAGCCTCCTCAGGAGACGCCAGTGCTCGCATCCACTCACATCTGCCGAACCCCGTAGGGTGCGCGCGCACGCTCGTGCCCGCTCTTAAACAGTCCCTGTCCCTGTATCTATACTTGTTTCCAGTTCCTGTACCTAGCAATCCATACATTCCAGGTTTAGCACCGAGCCGTGCCAAAGTCATGCTGCGCTACATCCACGTCTGACCTGCTCCACCTTTCCTGACGTCTGCCTGCTACCTAAGTCCCAGCCAAGCCTGCCCTGCTGCTGTCTGAGCTGCCACAGGTACCTATAGACCTATAGACTCTCACCTGCTCTCTGTTGGCCAGCTGCCTTACTGCCAAGGCGGTACGGCCGAGTGGGTTCACAGACCCTTCGTGACAGTTAGACTTACCTGTCTCCAAGCACTTCGCTGAAATGAACCATACGGAGAAACAGTTAAAATTCAGGATAATTGACCACATCCCACCCCTAGGTTGAGGTGGTGACAAAGTGGCTTTTTTAAAAAAAAAAGGGAACTCGAATGGATATTCAGGCTGAATACTCTTAGACCCTTAGAGATAGCTCCGATTCCTGGCATTAACCCCTTCGATGCAGCAATCCATTGTGATCGTTGCATCCTAGGGATTTGTAACAAATCGGCAGCCTTGCCATGCGATCGCTAGGCTGGCGACTGCTACTATGGCAACAGGAGCCGTAACAATGGCCTCCTGTCTACCATTACGGAAGCTGATTAGGCCCCGCCCAGAGGCGGAGCCTGATTGGCTTGCTGTCAGTGAACAACTGACAGTTCCAATACATTGCACTACATAGGTAGTGCAATGTATTAGAACATCAAACAAACAGTTGGACCTTCAAGTCCCCTAGTGGGACTAAAGAAAAGTGTAACAAAAAAAAGTTAAAATAAAAGTTGTAAAAAATACAATAAAAGTTTCAAGTAATAAAATAAAACACAATCTCCCCCTTTTTCCCTTATCAAGTCATTTATTATTGAAAAAAATAAATAAACCATACATATTTGGTATCGCTGCGACCGTAATGACCTAAACTATAAATATATTATGTTATTTATCCAGCGCAGTGAATGCCGTAAAAAAAACAACTAAAAAATAATGGCAGAAAAAAATACAAAAAAATTAAAGTTATGTCTCTCACAACATGGCGACAGAAAAAAATACATTCTCTTTCCAAAAGTAATTTTATTGTGCAAAAAGTTATAAAAAAGTTCTATAAATTAGGTATCGGCGGAATCATACTGACCCGCAGAATAAAGGTAACATGTAGTTTATAACGCATGTTGAACACTGTATAAAAAAAAAACTAAAAAACGATGCCAGAATTGCTGTTTTTTTTGTCACGTTGCCTCCCAAAAAAAGGATAACAAGTGACCAATAAGTTTCATGTACCCCAATATGGTACCAATAACAACTACAGCTCGTTCCGCAAAAAAAAAAAAGCCCTCATACCACTACGTCTATGAAAAAATAAAATAATTTAAGGCTCCAATAAGTCAGGAAAGAAAAATATCCAGTTGTGCCGGCCCGAGGGGAACATTTCTTCTGTTTCAAAAGGCGATGTATCAAGGCACTAAAATTAGGGAACCAGGAAGGGGAGGGCCCAAATATATCCGCTGGAAGCGAGGGCGCCCGTATTATACCAGGACAACACTTTCCCGGCAAAATTATTTTTTTTACCTTATTATTATTATACTACCTGACTATGCCCCTGATATACTCTGCCCAGCTCACATATGCCCCAGATTATAAACGGAAACACCAGTAAAACTCCAAACAAACTATTACCAAGCAAAATCCACGCTCCAAAAGCCAAATGGCGCTCTCCCACCCATCTGAGCCCTACAGTGTGCCCAAACAGCTGTTTACTTCCACATATATGGCATCGCCGTAACCGGGAGAACCCTTTTAACAATTTTTGGGTGTGTGTCCCCAGTGGCACAAGCTGGGCACGACATATTTGCCATGGAATTGGCATATCTAGGGAAAAAATTTAATTTGCACCTTCCGCAGCGCAATCATTTATGGAAAAGACACGTGGGGTGAAAATGCTCACTACGCCCCTTAATAAATGCCTTGAGGGGTGCAGTTTCCAAAATGGGGTCACTAGTCAGGGGTTTCTTTTATTATTTCACATCAAAGCCTCTGCAATTTTGAACCAATACTTTATATGTTGCCAAATTAGGCCTCAATTTTACATGGTACGCTTTCACTCCTGAGCCCTGTCGAATGTCCAGGCAAAAGATTAGGGCCACATGTAGGGCGTTTCTAAAACCGGGAAACACAGCATAATTATAGAGCTGTCTTGTTATGGTGGCACAAGCTGGGCACCACATATTGGCGTATCTAAGGAAAAATTCCCATTTTCACTATCCCACATCGAGTGCACACGAATTTCTGCAAAACACCTGTGGGGTTAACATGCTTACTACACCCCTAGGTGAATACCTTGAGGGTGTTGTTTCCACAATGGGGTCACTTCTGGGAGGTTTCCACTGTTTTGGTCCCACAGGGACATTGCAAATGTGCCCAAACAGCAGTTTATGACCACGTGTGGGGTATTGCCGTACTCCAGAGAAGCTGCTTTACAAATGTTGGGGTACTTTTCTTTTTTTTTATTTGTTGAGAAAATGAACAATTTGGAACTAAAGCTACGTCTTATTGAAGAAAAAGGATTTTTTTTATTTTCACTGCCCAATTCTAATAAAATCTATGAAACACCTGTGGGGTCAAAATGCTCACTACACCCCTAGATGGATTCCTCAAGGGGTGTAGTTTTCTCAATGGAGTCACTTTTTTGGTGTTTTCACTGTTTTGGTCCCTTAGGGGCTTTGCCAATCTGACCTGGCCTCCGCAAACCATTCCTGCTAAATTTGAGCTCCAAAAGCCAAATGGCGCTCTTTATCTTCTAAGCCCTGCCGTGTCTCCAAACAGCCGTTTATTACCACATGTGGGGTATTGTTTTACTCGGGAGAAACTGCTTTACAAATGTTGCTGTGCTTTTTCTTATTTAGTCCTTGTGGAAATTAGAAAAAATTAGCTAAACCTACATTTTCTTTGAAAGAATGTAGATTTTCATGGCTCACTTTCAATAATTTCTGCAAAAAACCTGCGGGGTCAAAATGCTCACTATACCCCTAGATAATTTCCTCAAGGGGTGTAGTTTCCCAAATGGGGTCACTTTTGGTGGATTTCCACTGTTTTGGCACCACAAGAGCCCTTCAAACCCGACATTGTGCCTAAAATATATTCTAATAAAAAGGAGGCCCCAAAATCCTCTAGGTGCTCCTTTGCTTCTGAGGCCAGTGCTTCAGTCCATTACCACACTAGGGCCACATGTGGGATATTTCTAAAAACTGCAGAATCTGGGCAATAAATATTGAGTTGCGTTTGTCTGGTAAAACCTAGTAAAAATAGATTAAAAATGAATTTCTGCAAAAAAAAAATTTGAACATTTCCCCTCTATGTTTCTTTTATTCCTGTGAAACGTTTAAAGGGTTAAGAAACTTTCTAAATGCTGTTTTGAATACTTTGAGGGGTGAAGTTTTTAAAATAGGGTGATTTATGGGGGTTTCTAATATAGAAAGCCCTAAAAGCCGCTTGACAACTGAACTGGCCCCTGTAAAAATAGCCTTTTGAAATTTTCTTGAAAATGTGAGAAATTGCTGCTAAAGTTCTAAGCCTTGTGATGTCATAGAAAAATAAAAGGATGTTCAAAAAACGATGGCAATCTAAAGTAGACATATGGGGGATGTTAGTTAGCAACAATTTTGTGTGGTATAACGGCCTGTCTTACAAGCAGATACATTTAAATTTAGAAAAATGCTAATTTTTGGCATTTTTCACGAAATTTTGGTGTTTTTCATTAATAAATATCGAATTTATCGACCAAATTTTTCCACTATCATAAAGTACAATAAGTCACGAGAAAACAATCTCAGAATCACTTTGATAGGTAAAAGCATTCCCAAGTCATTACCACATAAAGTGACACATATCAGATTTGAGAAAATGGGTCTGGTCCTGAAGGCGAAAATAAGCTTTTTCCTCAAGGGGTTCATAATTCACGGTGGGTGTTAAAAGCACGATCCGGGTGTCTCAGACTAGCGCTGACACCTGGATCGCGCTGTTAACCCCTGCCTCTGGTCCCGGAGACATGACCGGGACCTAATTGGTTCAGATCCTGGTCATGTGATCGTAGGGAAAGTTTGTTGTAGCAACGAACTGGAAAGTTTGTTGCTACAACAAACTTTCCCGGGGACCGATTGGAGGTGCTGCAATCGGTTAAAAGGCAAAACCGGGGGCCATACACCAGCCCCCGGGTCTGCCATGCACAGCAGCTTATGAGAACCAGCCGGAGGCCGGTCCTCATAAGCTTCCTGTCAGTGTGACTCTCAGCGTCACACTGACAGTTTATAATACGTTATACTACCTAGGTAGTGTAATGTATTATAGCAGCGATCAGTGCTGCCAGTCTTGAAGTAAAAAATAAAGTAATAAAAATGTTTTATAAAAGTGTAAAAACAAGTTATAAAAGTTACAAAACAAAAAATGCTTTTTTTCCTATAAGAAGACTTTTATTATAGGAAAAAAATGAAAATGTTAAAAAAAAGTACACATATTTGGTATCACCGCGTTCACAACGACCCCAACTATAAAACTATAATGTTATTTTTCCCGCACAGTGAACAGCGCAAAAAAATAATTAAAAAACAATGTCAGAATCACAATTTTTTTGGTCATCAACCCTCCAAAAATATAGAATAAAAAGTGATCAAAAATTTGCATGTACCCTAAAATAGTACCAATAAAAACGACAACCTGTCCCGCAAAAAACAAGCCCTTACACAGCTTTTTGACTGAAAAATAAAAAAGTTATGGCTCTCAGAATATGGTGACACAAAAAATAATTTTATCGAAAAGTGATTTTATTGCGCAAATGCCACAAAACATAAAAAAACTATATACATCTGGTATCGGCGTAATCGTATCAATCCGCAGAATAAAGTAAAATGTCATTTATAGTGCACGGTGAAAAGTGTAAAAAAAAAAAGACAAAAAACATTGTCAGAATTTGTTTTTTTGTCACTTTGATTGCCAAAAAAAATCTAATAAAAAGTGATAAAAAAAATCACATGTACCCTAAAATGGTACCAATGAAAACTACAGATTGTCCCGCAACAAATAAGCCCTCGCACGGCCCCGGTGAAGAAAAAAAGTTCTGTCTCTCAGAATATAGCGACAGAAATTGTGCAGTGTCCAAAAGCAGATAAGATCGGGCGCCATTTATCAGTGCGACATTGGCCACATATCTGCGGATTATTATTTATTTACCGAATTATTATACCCTCTTATTATGTCCTGATGTACTCTGCCCAATTTACACATACCCCCACATCATAAACTGAAATACCAGCAAAACCCAAAACAGAACAGTTACCAAGAAAACTCCGCGCTCCGAAAGCCAAATGGCGCTCCCTCCCTTCTGAGCCCCACAGCGTGCCCAAACACCAGTTTACGTCCACATATATGATATTTTATATCCGGGAGAACCCGCTCAACATTTTATGAGGTATTTGTCTTCAGTGGCACAAACTGGGCACAAGATATTGTGCATTAAAATGGCATATCAGTGGAAATTTTAAATTTTCACTTTGCACCATCCGCTGCGCATTAACGCCTTCGCGCACCACAACTTAATAGCATGTTGTGGTGCGGGGGGTTATATATGGAGCGGGCTCATGCGCTGCGCTCGCTCCATATTCTGCAGGTGTCCACTGTGTATTACAGCTGACACCCTGGACTAATGGACAGGAACAGCGATCGCGCTGTTACAGGAGTCTGTATAAATGATGATATACCGCAATACATTAGTACTGCAGTGTATTGTACCAGCGACCTAATGATCGCTCGTTCCAGTCCCCTAAAGGGACTTTTGGGAGGTTTCCACTGTTTTGGTACCTCAGGGGCTTTGCAAATGCGACATGACACCCGAAAACCATTCCAGCTACATTTGAGCTCCAAAAGCTAAATATTGTTCCTTCCCTTCTGAGTCTTGCGGTGGGTCCAAACAGCAGTATATTACCACATCTGGCGTATTGCTGTAATCAGGACAAATTGCTTTACAAATTTTGGGGTGATTTTTATCCTTTATTCATTGTAAAAATTAAACATTTCTATGTTTTTTAGAAAAAAGTAGATTTTCAATTTCACGGCCTAATTCCACTAAATTCAGCAAAAAAAAACTGTGGGGTCAAAATGCTAACTATACCCCTAGAAAAATTCCTTGAGGGGTGTAGTCTACAAAATGGGGTCACTTTTGGGGGGTTTCCACCGTTTTGCTCCCTCCAGGGCGTTGCAAATGCGACATGGCACTGAAAACCAATCCAGCACAATCTGCGCTTCAAAATCCGAATGGCGCTCCTTCCCTTCTGAGCTCTGCCGTGGGTCCAAACAGCAGTTTAGTACCACATATGGGGTATTGCTAAAATTGGGAGAAGTAGCTTTACAAGTTTTGGGGTGCTTTTTATTCTTTATGCCTTGCAAATATTATTTTTTTTTATATTTTTTCAGAAAAAAAGTAATTTTCACTTTCACAGGCAAACTCCAATAAATATAGCAGAAGACCTGTGGGGTCAAGATGCTAACTATACCCCTAGATAAATTCCTTGAGGTGTGCAATTTCCAATACCGTGTCACTTTTGGGGGATTTCCACTGTTTTGGCACTACAAGACCTCTTCAAACCCGACATGGTGCCTAAAATATATTCTAAAAAAAGGAGGCCACAAAATCCACTAGGTGCTCCTTTGCTTCTGAGGCCGGTATTTCAGTGCATTATCACACTTGGGCCACATGTGGGATATTTCTAAAAACTGCAGAATCTGGGCAATAAATATTGAGTTGCGTTTCTCTGGTAAAACCTTCTGTGTTACAGAAAAAAATGTATTACAAATGAATTGCAGCAAAAAAAATAAAATTTGTCAATTTCCCCTCTACATTGCTTTAATTCCTGCGAAACGCCTAAAGGGTTAAGAAACTTTCTGAATGCTGTTTTGAACACTTTGAGGGGTGCAGTTTTTAATATGGGGTGATTTATTGGGTCTATCTAATACAAAAGGCCCTCAAAGCCACTTCAGAACTGAACTGGTCCTTGAAAAATAGCCTTTTGAAATTTTCTTGAAAATGTGAGAAATTGCTGCTAAAGTTCTAAGCCTTGTAACGTCCTAGAAAAACAAAATAATGTACAAAAAACGATGCAAATATAAAGTAGACATATGGAATATGTGAAATAGTAACTATTTTGTGCGGTATTACTATCTGTTTTACAAGCAGATACATTTAAAATTAGAAAAATCATAATTTTTTCAAATTTTCTCTAAATTTTGGTGTTTTTCACAAATAAGCAATGAATTTATTGACCACATTTTTCCCCTAATATAAAGTACAATATGTCACGAGAAAACAATATCAGAATCGCTTGGATAGGCAAAAGCATTCCAGAGTTATTACCACATAAAGTGACACGTCAGATTTGAAAAAATGGGGCTGGTCCTGAAGGCCAAAATGAGCTCGGTCTTGAAGGGGTTAAAAACTGTATACACTGTACTGCTATACACACTGTTATAACAGAGGGCTCTCTGCGCAGATGCCTCATGCAAACTGAGGGTATGTTCACACGCAGTGACCAAAAACCCATTGAAAGCAATGGGCAGATGATTGTAGGCGTATTAGGGGCGTTTTTTCAGGCGTAATGCGAGGCATAAAACGCCCGAATTACATCTGAAAACACTGCGTGTGAACATACCCTGAGGTTGTTATGTTGTAACCACGGTAACCACTAATGTATCACCTGTTCCTACTTGTTAACTCAGGTTAAATTACTGATTGTATTACCACACTGGTTTATATATACCGTTAAGATTGTTGGTCATTGCTTGACAAAGATCCCATAGCGACGGATTGAAACATTGCCTGCCTGGGGTGAATAAACACACCACCTTTTCTCACCAATTTTCTTGGAGTGCTGCCTCTTCTTTTTGGGGGATTATATATATATATATATATATATATACACACATATACATATACACACACACACACACACACACACACACACACACACACACACACACACACACACACACACACACACACACACGTACACACATATATTATATATACACACACGGTGCAGGTTTAAGCTTCCTACACAAGCAATTGGGCAGCTGAATTTTGGGTGCCCGTCCGTCAAAGACTGCCAGGGACCCCGGAGAGAAGATCCCGGTGGTTTTCACCACTTCTGTCTTCTCTGTACTCATGTACACATTTATAGAGTAGAGGTTGCTTCCGCTATTGGTCCCGGTGGTCATGTAACTGGTCACATGATTGCGGAGATGCGGGTAGTAGGAGCCTGCTGCAGGGTCTAGCTAGACCCAGCACAGCCCTATCAGTGACCATAGTCAGTGTAACACGGCTGATCTCCCCTTCTGTGCACCACCAGTTACAGAGGAAATGTATAGTGTAATAAAAATAAAATGTAATAAAAATTCCCCAAATGTCTTTTCTTACCTTTGAGGGAAAGGCCATTAAAATAAAAAGGTAAACAAATAGATAATTACACATATCAGCCCCCCCCCCCCCCACCCCAATCATTGCCATTGATACAATTACATTTACGGTAGACAATGACAGTCACAAATAAAAAGTCTAATTTAGGGTAACACTTTATTGCTAGAAAAAATTAGTTTTTTCTTCAAGATATAAGCCTAAAAATGCTGAAAAAGCAAAAGCATTAATAATAGAAAACGTCAAAGACCAACAAATAAAAATATTGTAGCCGTTTAACTGAGAATCAAATCAGAGACATCAGTCATCTGAATAAGGGTCCGACACACCGCCTAATGGAATGCTTTGTTTTATAATAGGGGACATCTCAAATAAAAGAGGCGTGCAGCAGCAAGGTCATCAAATTCACCTTAACCCCTTAACGCTCCAGGACGTACTATTATGTCATGGTAAGTGCATCGTTCCCGCTCCATGACATAATAGTATGTCATGGATGAAACACGGTGCCGTTCACTCGGGGCGCGTTCATGAGCTGTGATAGCTGCTGTTTCCGACAGCAGGCTATCACAGCTCAGTGTGCAGGGACCAATCGCGGTGGTCCCCGCAGATTGACCCCTCAGAAGCCGCGTTCAATAGCGATCGCGGCTTCTTAGGGGTTAAACCGCCATCGACGGCCCGCTACATGATAGCGGCCAGCGATGGTGGCTATGGCAACAAGAGTCCTAACAATGGACTCCGGCTACGCCATCGACGGAAGCCTAGTAGGTCCTGACATAGTGAGTAGCTGACAGCTCTAATACACTGCACTACGCATGTAGTGCAGTGTATTAGAATAGAATATTAGTGTATTAGAATAGCAATCATGGCCTCCTGCCCCCAAGTCCCCTAGTGGGACAAAGTTAAAAAAAGTTAAAAAAAAGTTGTGTAAAAATAAGAAAATAAAAGTTTTAAGAGTAATAAGGCTATGTTCACACGGGGTCTTTTGCCGAGTTTTTTGACGCGGAAACCGCGTCGCAAAACTCGGCAGAAACGGCCCGAGAACGCCTCCCATTGATTTCAATGGGAGGCGTCGGCGTCTTTTTCCCGCGAGCAGTAAAACTGCCTCGCGGGAAAAAGAAGCGACATGCCCTATCTTCGGGCGCTTCCGCGTCCGACCTCCCATTGACTTCAATGGGAGGCAGGAGAAAGCGTGTTTTATGCCCGCGGCGCTCAATGGCCGCGGGCGAAAAACGGCGCGATAATTGCTATTCACACGGAGTATTTTGGGGGAGGAATATCTGCCTCAAAATTCCGTTTGGAGCTTTGAGGCAGATATTCCTCCCCCAAAATACTCCGTGTGAACATAGCCTAAAAGTAAAAATCCCCCCTTTTCCCTTATCAGTCCTTTATTATTAAAATAAATAAACAAATAAACTATACATAATTGGTATCGCCGCATCCGTAACGTCCTGATCTACAAAATTATTTCGTTATTTATCCCGCACGGTGAACGCCATAAAAGAAAATAATAATAAACCGTACCAGAATCACAATTGTTTGGTCACTTCACCTCCCAAAAATGGAATAAAATTAGTTCAAAAAGTCGCATGTACCTAAAAATGGTCCTGATCGAAACTACAGTTCGTTACACAGAAAATAAGTCCTCGCACGGCTTTATTGATGGAAAAATAAAAACGTTCTGGCTCTTAGAATAAGGTAACACAAAAAGTGAGTGATTGTTTACAAAACGTATTTTATTGTGCAAACGCCATAAGACATAAAAAAACTATAAACATCTGGTATCGCCGTAATCGTATCGCCCCGCAGAATAAAGTGAATGTCATTTATAGCGCACGGTGAACGCTGTAAAAAAAATAGAATACAAAAACAATAGTAGGATTGCTGTTTTTTAGTCACCACGCCACCTAAAAATAGAATAAAAACTGATCAAAAAGCCGCATGCACCCCAAGAAAACTACAATGCATTCCTCAAGGGGTCTAGTTTCAAAAATGGGGTCACTTTTGGGGGGTTTCCACTGTTTTGGCCCCACAAGTCCTCTTCAAACCGGACATGGTGCCTAATATAAAGGAGGGCTCATAATCCTCTAGGTGGTCCCTTGCTTCGGAGGCCGGTGCTTCAGTCCATTACCGCACTAGGGCCACATGTGGGATATTTCTCTAAACTGCAGAATCTGGGCAATAAGTATTGAGTTGCGTTTCTCTGATAAAACCTTTTGTGTTATAAAAAAAATGGTATAAAAAGGATTTTCTGACAAAAATAAATAAATATGTAAATTTCACCTCTACTTTGCTCTAAATTCCTGTGAAACACCCAAAGGGTTAATAAACTTTCTATATGCTGTTGTGAATACTTTGAGGGGTCTAGTTTCTAAAATGGGGTGTTTGATAGGGGTTTCTAATATATGGGCCCCTCAAAGCAACTTCAGAACTGAAGTGGAACCTAAAAAAATAAATAAATTAGGCAATACTTTGCTTCTTACATTATACTGATAATGAGCCGTGCCCACCCCGAGATGACCCCAGTTTTGACCGTTTGTATAAACTGAGACCCCTATTAGACCATTTCAGTGCCCGGTTTACCCAAGCATTCACCCCCGAGAAGTGTATTTCTATTGATAAGTCCTTGGTACATTTTAAAGGGAGGCTTCAATTCCGCCAGTACCTGCCGAGTAAGAGGGCAAGGTATGGCGTGAAGATGTATAAGCTGTGCGCGAGTGCATCAGGGTATACCTACAAATTTAGGATATATGAAGGGAAGGACACCAGTATTCAGCCCCCAGAATGCCCCCCCTTACTGGGAGTTAATACAAAAATTGTGTGGGATTTGGTGCACCCACTGCTGGACCAGGGTTACCACCTCTACCTGGATAATTTTTATAACAGCGTCCCACTCTTCAAGTGCCTCGCTTCCAGAAGTACTGCGGCATGCGGCACTGCTAGAAGAAATCTGAGAGGCCTCCCTAAGACACTGCTTGGGCAAACACTCAGAAGGGGTGAGAGCAGGGCACAATCTAGCAGCAACATATTGTGTGTCAAGTACAAGGACAAGAGAGATGTCACACCAGTACCCATGTACCTGTACGAGGTACCAGTACAGAGACCCCCAAACCAGACTACATCCTGGACTATAATAGGTACTTGGGAGGGGTGGACTTGTCAGATCAAGTCCTGAAGCCCTACAGCGCCATGCGGTGTGGTATAAGAAGCTGATCGTGCACATCATACAGATGGCATTGTACAATGCGTTACGTGCTACGTCGATGTGCAGGCCAGACGGGAAATTTCCTGGAATTTCAAGAGGTGGTTATCAAGAAACTAATCTTTAGGGACCAAGAAGGGGGATACCCAGTACTTCTGGAAGCGAGGCCACACGCATCGTACCAGGGCAACACTTTCCAGGAGAAGTTCCCCAAACTGGCAAGAAAGGAAAAAGTCAAGAGGTACAAAGTCTGCTATAAGAGGGGGATAAGGAAGGACACAATATATCAATGTGACGCGTGTTCCGAAAAACCAGGGCTCTGTATGAAAGTGTTTTAAAATGTATCATACATCCCTTGATTTTTAATCTACCCCAGTTTTACTTACCCTGATGCCCTCCGCACAGCTTATCCCCCCTCGTCTTTCCCCGATGAGCCCTACTGTGTGCCCAGGCAGCTTATAACAGCCACATTGAGGGTATTGCCATACCCAGGAGAACACACATTACAGTTTATGGGGTGTAGGTTTCCGGCCAAAATGCTCACTAAACCTCTAGATGAATGCCTTAAGGGGTGTAGTTTTTAAAATGGGGTCACTTCTCTGGGGTTTCAACTGTACTGGTACCTCAGGGGCTTCTGCATACATGACTTAGCACCAGAAAATCCCCAGTAGGCAAAATGGTGGTCCTTTCCTTCTGAGCCCCCTCATGGCCCAAACGGCAGTTTATCACCACAACTGGGTTATTGCCGCACTCAGGACAAATTGGGCAACAAAATGGGGTATTTTATTCCTTGCGAAAATGTAACATTTTTAGCCGAAACGACACATCGTTGGAAAAAATTACATTTTTGTTAATTCACAGCCCAATTCAAATAAATTCTGTGAAAAAATGGTGTGGTCTAAATTGTCACAACACTCATAAATGAATTCCTTGAGGGGTGTAGTTTCCAAAATGGGGTCACTTCTGGTGGGTTTCCATTGCTTTGATACCTCTGGGGTTCTGCAAATGCGACATGGCACCGAAAACCAATCCAGCAAAATCTGCACTCCAAAGAACACACAGCACTCCTTCCCTTCTGAGGCCTCCCATGGGCCCAATCGGACGTTTATAGCCACAAATGGGGTATTGCTGCACTCAGGAGAAATTGGGCAACAAAATGGGGTATTTTCTTCCCTGTGAAAATAAGAAATGTTGATGAAAAATGACATTTTATTGGAAAAAATTTAATTTTTTAAATTTCACAGCCCAATTCGTGCTGTGTAAAAACTGTGGGATCAAAATCGGAACAACAACCATAAATTAATTCCTTGAGGGGTGTAGTTTCCAAAATGGGGTCACTTTTGGGAAATTCCTACTGTTTTGGCACCTCAACACCTCTTCAAACCTGGCATGCTGCCTAAAATATATTCTAATAAAAAAAGAGGCCCCAAAATGCACTAGGTGCTTCTTTGCTTCTGGGGCTTGTGTTTTAGTCCACGAGCGCACTAGAGCCACATGTGGGACATTTCTAAAAACTGCAGAATCTGGACAATACATATTTATTAGTGTTTCTCTGGTAAAACCTTCTGTGTTACAGAATTTTTTTTAATAAAATTGAAATTCAGCAAGAAAAATGAAATTTGCAAATTTCACATCCACTATGATTTAATTCCTGTGAAATGCATAAAGAGTTAAAAAAAACTTCTAAATGCTGTTTTGAATACAATGAGGGGTCTAGTTTGTAAAATGGGGTGTTTTATGGGGGTTTCTAATACATAAGCCCCTCAAAGCCACTTCGGAACTGAGCAAGTACCTTAAAAAAAAGGCTTGTGAAATTTTCTTAAAAATATGAGAAATTGCTGTTTATGTTCTAAACCTTGTAACGTCCAAGAAAAATAAAAGAATGTTCAAAAAACAATGCCAATCTAAAGTAGACATATGGGAAATGTGAACTAGTAACTATTTTGGGTGGTATAACCGTCTGTTTTACAAGCAGATACATTTCAATTCTGAAAAATTCTATTTTTTCTACATTTTCTCTAAATTTTGCAATTTTTCACAAATAAACACTGAATATATCTACCAAATTTTACCACTAACATGAAGCCCAATGTGTCACGAGAAAACAGTCTCAGAATCGATTGGATAGGTTTTAGCATTACGACGTTATTACCACGTAAATTGTAATATGTCAGATTTGAAAAATGGGCTCTGAGCCTAAAGGCCCAAACTAGGCTTTAATCGTACCAACAACGGAATGTAATGGAGTTTTCTGCTGAAAGCACCTGCTCTAGCACTACAAACACTGATGAGCATTAACCCCTTCGCGACATTTGACGTATCCATACGCCAAAGTCGGGTAGGGGAAGTATGGAGCGGGCTCAACAGAGACCGCAGCATTTAAATCGTTAGAAAGAGGGGGGCGACCCCCTCTAACAGCTTATCGCGCCCCCGCAACACAATCATGGGCGGGCGATGGTTGCTACGGCTGCCTGGGGGCCTAATGAAGGCCCCCAGGTTGGCCATCTTTGTACACCTATTAAGACCTGCCTCCGGCAGGGCTTAATAGTTGACTGTCAGAATTACGATGCACTGCAATACATTAGTATTGCAGTATATCGTGCAAGTGATCTAACGATCACTGGTTGAAGCCCCCTAGGGGCACTAATAAAAAAAAAAGTAAAAACGAGTTAAATAAAGTTTTTTTTTATGTAAAAAAAATATATATATATTAAAAGTTAAAAAAAAACCTTTTCCCATTTTTCCCCTAGAGCATAGTAAAGAAATAAATAAACATAATTGTTATCGCCGCGTCCGTAAAGGTCTGAAATATTACAATATATCTCTATTTAACCCGCATGGTGAACGCCGTAAAAATAAATAATTGTAAAACGCCAGAATCTCTATTTTTTGGTCACCTAATCTCCCACAAAAAATGAAATAAAAAGTGATCAAACCGTCGCATTTACACACTAAATGGTATTATTAAAAACGACAGCTTATCCCGCAAAAAATAAGCCCTCATACCACTTAATCGACGTTAAAATAAAAAAGTTGTGGCTCTCGGAATTTGGCGACGCAAAATAAATTCTCTTTTTTACACTTAGGTTTTTACTTGTAAAAGTAGTAAAATATAGAAAAAACGATATATATTTGGTATCGCCGTAGTCGTATTGACCCGCAGAATAAAGTTATCATGTTGTTTTAATTGCACAGTGAATTCCGTAAAAACGGCGTGCAAAAAACCATGGAGGAATCGCTGTTTTTTTCATTTTCTACCCCACAAATCATTTTTTTCCTGTTTCCTATTACATTATATGGCAAAATAAATGGTGCTACAAAAAACTACAACTCGTCCCGCAAAAATCAAGCCCTCATAGTACAATATCGATGGATAAATAAAGGCGTTATGGCATCTGGAATGTGGAGAGGAAAAAAACAAAATGAAAATCTGAAAAAGGGCTGCGGCAGGAAGGGGTTAACGAAAGGACCTCAAATATATATATTAGGGAATTGTTGATATGGTATTTAACCCCTTCCCGCCGCAGCCATTTTTCAGATTTCGTTTTTTCCTCCCCACCTTTCATAACCCATAACCTTTTTATTTTCCCATCAATATATCCGTACAATGGCTTGTATATTGCAGGACAAGTGCTTGATTTTCACACCACCATTTCACTGGCATTTGCGGGGGTGGAATAGGAAAATAACAGCAATTCCTCAATCTTTTGGGGGGTTTCATTTTTACGGCATACACCGTGCGGTAAAAGCGAAATGTTAACTTTATTCTACCAGTCAATACGATTACGGCGACACCAAATGTATATAGTTTTATAGTATTTATATCGGTTTTTTTTGTTTTACTACTTTTACGAGGAAAAAAACTGATTGTTACAAATATAATATGAAATCTGTCGCCATATTCGGAGATCCATAACTTTTGGGCTTATTTTGTATTAGTACCACCTTGGGGTACATGAGACTTTTTGATCACTTTTTATTACATTTTTTGTGGGAGATGAAGTGACCAAAAAAACAGCGATTCTGGCGCTTACATTTTTTCAACGTTCACCTTGCGGGTTACATACACGATGTTCCTAATTATTATGCACATTACAGGGGGCCGACCCCTATTTCTAACCTCTTAAATGCCGCAGTTGCTATGGCCGTGGCGTTTAAGGCGTTAAACAAGCGGCATCGCGCTCGAGATAGATACAGCCGACACGCTCGTTCAATGGAGCTCCATACTCCTCCATGCAATGTGCACTGTATATACACGGCGGATGTCGGGAAGAGGTTAACCCTTAATGGAAATGTGTCGCGAATTAAACCTTTTTTTTTTAAAGTAAGTTACTTATTTCTATTATATTTTTTACGTTTTTTGCTGTATTTTTTTTCTTCCACATGGTGGAAAGTATTAAAAATTAAATAATAATTTGACATGTTTTCCTATGTTGGCCACCAGAGGGAGCACTTCCCAGAATTACAGCAAGGTGAATAAGGCAAAGCAACCTGACTCACAGCTGCCGTAAATGTGGGAGGGAATCTCACCCCCTCTCATACAAGCCAGGAAAAGGTGTCTTCAAATTGCTAAGCAGTGTCCGGCTGCCATTTTGGGTGTGATTGTCCAAATGGCAGAAGCTATAGGACACACCAAATGGCTAAGGGTACGTTCACACGCTTACGAAACAGAGGGAAAACAGCTCCTGATTTTCAGCCATTTTTTAATCAAACTCACGTTTTTGGCGCTGTTTTTTACAATAGTTTTTGGAGCGGTTTTTCTATAGAGTCAATGAAAAACCGCTTAACCCCTTCAGGACCCAGCCTGTTTTGGCCTTCAGGACCCAGCCAATTTTTTAAAATCTGACATGTGTTACTTTATGTGGTAATAACGTTGGAATGCTTTTACCTATCCAAGCGATTCTGAGATTGTTTTCTCGTGACATGTTGTACTATGTTAGTGAAAAAATGTTGTCGATAATTTTGGTATTTATTTCTGAAAAACACCACAATTTAGAAAAAATTTGCAAAAATTTGCATTTTTCTAAATTTAAACGTATCTGCTTGTAAAACAGATAGTAATACAACACAAAATAGTTACTAATTAACATCCCCCATATGTCTACTTTAGTTTGGCATCATTTTTTGAACGTCCTTTGATTTTTCTAGGACGTTACAAGGCTTACAACTTTAGCAGCAATTTCTCATATTTTAAAGAAGATTTCAAAAGGCTATTTTTTCAGGGACCAGTTCAGTTCTGAGGTGGCTTTGAGGGCCTTATATATTAGAAAATCCCCAGAAGTCACCCTATTTTGAAAACTGCACCCCTCAAGGTATTCGAATCAGCATCAACAAAGTGTTTTAACGCTTTAGGCGTTTCACAGGAATTAAAGCAATGTAGAGGTGAAATTTACAAATTTAATTTTTTTTGCCGAAATTCATTTCTAATACATTTTTTTTTGTAACACAGAAGGTTTTACCAGAGAAACGCAACTCAATATTTATTGCACAGATTCTGCAGTTTTTAGAAATATCCCACATGTGGCCCTAGTGTGATAAAGGACTGAAACACAGGCCTCAGAAGCAAAGGAGCACCTAGTGGATTTTGGGCCTCCTTTTTTTTTTAGAATATATTTTAGGCACCTTGTCAGGTTTGAAGAGGTCTTGTGGTGCCAAAACAGTGGAAACACCCCAAAAGTTACCCCATTTTGGAAACTACACCCCTCAAGGAATTTATCTAGGTGTATAGTTAGCATTTTGACCGCACAGGTGAAAATCGACTTTTTTCTGAAAAAACATAGACATTTTTAATATTTACAAGAGATAATAAAGAAAATGCACCCCAACATTTGTAAAGCATTGTCTCCCGATTACGGCAATATCCCATATGTGGTAATAAACTGCTGATTGGACCCACAGCAAGGCTCAGAAGGGAAGGAGCGCCATTTGGATTTTGGAGCATGGATTTTGCTGAATTGATTTTCGGTTCTATGTCGCGTTTGCAACACCCTGGAGGGACCAAAAAAGGGGAAACCCTCCAAAAGTGACCCCATTTTGGAAACTACACCTATCAAGGAATTTATCTAGGGGTATAGTTAGCATTTTGACCACACAAGTTTTTTCGCTAAATATATTGGAATCAGTCTGTAAAAATTAAAATCTACTTTTTTTCTGAAAAAATATAGAAATTTGTAATATTTACGAGGAATAATGAAGAAAATCACCCCAACATTTGTAAAGAATGTCTCCTGATTACAGCAATATTCCATATGTGGTAATAAAGTGCTGGTTGGACCCACAGCAGGGCTCAGAAGGGAAGGAGTGCCATTTGGATTTTGGAGCACGGATTTTGCTGGATTGGTTTTCGGTGCCATGTCGCGTTTGCAACGCCCTGGAGAGACCAACACAGGGGAAACCCCCCTAAAGTGACCCCATTTTGGAAACTACACCTCTCAAGGAATTTATCTAGGGGTATAGTTAGCATTTTGACCACACAGGTTTTTTGCAGAATTTAGTGGAATTAGGCAGTGAAAATGAAAATCAACTTTTTTTCTGAAAAAGCATAGAAATGTTAAATTTTTACAAGGAATAAAGGAAAAAAGAACCACAACATTTGTAAAGCATTTTCTCCTGATTACGGCAATACCCCATATGTGGTAATAAACTGCTGATTGGACCCATGGCAGCGCTCAGAAGGGAAGTAGCGCCATTTGGATTTTGGAGCACGGATTTTGCTGGATTGTTTTTCGGTGCCATGCCGCCTTTGCAACGCCCTGGAGGGACCAAAACAGTGGAAGCGCCTCAAGTTACCCCATTTTGGAAACTACACCCCTCAAGGAATTTTTATAGGGGTATAGTGAGCATTTAGACTCCACGGGTCTTTTGCAGAATTTATTAGAATTAGGCGGAGAAAATTAATATCACAATTTTTTTCCACTAAAAGGTTGCATTTTCTCATTTTCACAAGGGATAAAGGAGAAATAAACAACCAATTTTTGTAAAGCAATTTCTCCCGGGTACGGAAATACCCCACATGGGGTCATACATTTTTTTCATTAGAAATGAATTAACCCTTTAAGGACTGATCCATTTTTTGCTTTCTCATTTTCGTTTTTCACTACCCGCCTTCCAAGAGCCATAACTTTTTTCTTTTTCCGTCAGTAGAGAGATGTGACGGCTTATTTCTTGCGGGAGGAATTGTAGTTTCTATTGATACCATTAAGGCTGGGTTCACACGTGGCGGAATTTCACTTAAACTCCGCTGCGGACACTCCGCAGCGTTAATCCGCAGCGGAGCCGTTTCTGCATTGACTTCCACTTCTATTTAGAAGTGTTCGTTTAGACGATGCGTAACATTCCGCTGCGGAGCATAGGCTGCGGAGCGGAATTTGGTGTCCGCAGCATGCTCTGTCTGTTGCGGAGCAGTGGCGGACTCATGGCGGAATTTCTCCATTGACTTCAATGGAGATTCTAAGTTCCGCAATGAAGTCCGCAGCTGTCATGCACATGTCATGTGTGCTGCGGATGCGTCTTGCTTTTTTGCCATGACATTTCTTCATTCTGGCTGGACCTATGTATTTCTAGGTCTACAGCCAGACTGAGGAAGTCAATGGGGCTCCCGTAATGACGGGAGCGTTGCTAGGAGACGTCTGTAAATAGTCACTGTCCAGGGTGCTGAAAGAGTTAAGCGATCGGCAGTAACTGTTTCTGCACCCCGGACAGTGACTACCGATCACAATATACAGCAACCTGTAAAAAAAAATGAAGTTCATACTTACCGAGAACTCCCTGTTTCTGTCTCCAGTCCGGCCTCCCAGGATGACGTTTCAGTCTAAGTGACGGCTGCAGCCAATCACAGGCCAAGCACAGGCTGCAGCGGTCACATGGACTGGCGCGTCATCCAGGGAGGTCGGGCTGGATGCCGAAAGAGGGACGCGTCACCAAGACAACGGCCGGTAAGTATGAAATTCTTTTACTTTCACTAGGGAAAGTGCTGTCCCTTCTCTCTATCCTGCACTGATAGGGAGAAGGGAAGCACTTTTCCCGCAGTCCGCAGCAGCTAGTCCGCATCAATTTACTGCACATTTTGTGCAGATCCGCAGCAGAATCTGCAACGCAGATTCTGTGCGGCATTGATGCGGACAGTTGCGGAGGAAATCCGCCACGTGTGGTCATGCCCTTAAATTGCCATAAAAAGTACTGGGAAACTGAAAAAAAATAGGAAAATATAGGAATATAGGAAAAAAATCTGATTCCATTTTTTGGGGTTTTCGTTTTTACAGCTTTTGCCGTGCGGTAAAAATGAAAACTACAGCGATTTTGGCGGTTTAAATTATTTAAGTTTTTTACGGTGTTCACCGTGCGAGTTAAATATTGGTATATTGTAATAGTTCGGCCTTTTACGAACGTAGCGATATCAATTCTGTTTATTTTTTTACATTACTTTTGAAGAAAAATGGGAAAAGGTTTTTTTTTTTTAACTTTAAACTTTTTTCTTTCTCACTACTAATAACTTTAATTCTTCTACACATTTTATTAGTCCCCTTAGGGGACTTGTACCAGCCCGCTCCATACATCAATCCCCGCACCATGACGTGCTATTAAGTCATAGTGCGAAAAGGGGTTAATGCACAGCGGATGGTGTGAATATTAAAATTTTCCACTGATATGCTATTTTAGTGCATAATATGTTGTGCCCAGTTTGTGCCCCTGAAGACAAATACCTCATATAGCGTTAAGCGGGTTCTCCCGGGTATGGCGATGCCATATATGTTGGCACAAACTGCTGTTTGGGTACGCTGCAGGGCTCAGAAGGGAGGGACGCCATTTTGCTTTTGGAGCGCAGATTTTGCTTGGTAGTTTTTCTGTTTTGGGTTTCGCTGGTATTTCAGTTTATACTGTGGGGGCATATGTAATCTGTGCGGAGAACATCAGGGTATATGTAATCTGTGAGGAGTACATCAGGGTATATGTAATATGTGAGGAGTACATCAGGATATATATAATCTGTGAGGAGTACATCAGGGTATATGTAAGATGTGAGGAGTACATCAGGGTATATGTAATATGCGAGGAGTACATCAGGGTATATGTAATATGTGAGGAGTACATCAGGATATATGTAATATGTGAGGAGTACATCAGGGTATATGTAATCTGTGCGGAGAACATCAGGGTATATGTAATCTGTGAGGAGTACATCAGGGTATATGTAAGATGTGAGGAGTACATCAGGGTATATGTAATCTGTGAGGAGTACATCAGGGTATATGTAAGATGTGAGGAGTACATCAGGGTATATGTAATCTGTGAGGAGTACATCAGGGTATATGTAAGATGTGAGGCGTACATCAGGGTATATGTAAGATGTGAGGAGTACATCAGGGTATATGTAATCTGTGAGGAGTACATCAGGATATATGTAATCTGTGCGGAGAACATCAGGGTATATGTAATCTGTGAGGAGTACATCAGGGTATATGTAAAATGTGAGGAGTACATCAGGGTATATGTAATCTGTGAGGAGTATATCAGGGTATATGTAAGATGTGAGGAGTACATCAGGGTATATGTAATCTGTGAGGAGTACATCAGGGTATATGTAATATGTGAGGAGTACATCAGGGTATATGTAATCTGTGAGGAGTACATCAGGGTATATGTAATCTGTGAGGAGTACATCAGGGTATATGTAATATGTGAGGAGTACATCAGGGTATATGTAATCTGTGAGGAGTACATCAGGGTATATGTAATCTGTGCGGAGAACATCAGGGTATATGTAATATGTGAGGAGAACATCAGGGTATATGTAATCTGTGAGGAGTACATCAGGGTATATGTAATCTGTGCGGAGAACATCAGGGTATATGTAATCTGTGCGGAGAACATCAGGGTATATGTAATATGTGAGGAGTACATCAGGGTATATGTAATATGTGAGGAGTACATCAGGGTATATGTAATATGTGTGGAGTACATCAGGGTATATGTAATCTGTGCGGAGAACATCAGGGTATATGTAATATGTGAGGAGAACATCAGGGTATATGTAATCTGTGAGGAGTACATCAGGGTATATGTAATCTGTGCGGAGAACATCAGGGTATATGTAATCTGTGAGGAGTACATCAGGGTATATGTAAGATGTGAGGAGTACATCAGGGTATATGTAATCTGTGAGGAGTACATCAGGGTATATGTAATATGTGAGGAGTACATCAGGGTATATGTAATATGTGAGGAGTACATCAGGGTATATGTAATCTGTGCGGAGAACATCAGGGTATATGTAATCTGTGAGGAGTACATCAGGGTATATGTAAGATGTGAGCAGTACATCAGGGTATATGTAATCTGTGAGGAGTACATCAGGGTATATGTAAGATGTGAGGAGTACATCAGGGTATATGTAATATGTGAGGAGTACATCAGGATATATGTAATATGTGAGGAGTACATCAGGATATATGTAATCTGTGAGGAGTACATCAGGGTATATGTAATCTGTGAGGAGTACATCAGGGTACATGTAATATGTGAGGAGTACATCAGGGTATATGTAATCTGTGCGGAGAACATCAGGGTATATGTAATCTGTGAGGAGTACATCAGGGTATATGTAATCTGTGCGGAGAACATCAGGGTATATGTAATCTGTGAGGAGTACATCAGGGTATATGTAATCTGTGCGGAGAACATCAGGGTATATGTAATCTGTGAGGAGTACATCAGGGTATATGTAATATGTGAGGAGTACATCAGGGTATATGTAATCTGTGAGGAGTACATCAGGGTATATGTAATCTATGAGGAGTACATCAGGGTATATGTAATCTGTGAGGAGTACATCAGGGTATATGTAATATGTGAGGAGTACATCAGGGTATATGTAATCTGTGAGGAGTACATCAGGGTATATGTAATCTGTGCGGCGTACATCAGGGTATATGTAATCTGTGAGGAGTACATCAGGGTATATGTAATATGTGAGGAGTACATCAGGGTATATGTAATCTGTGCGGCGTACATCAGGGTAAATGTAATATGTGAGGAGTACATCAGGGTATATGTAATCTGTGCGGAGAACATCAGGGTATATGTAATCTGTGCGGAGAACATCAGGATATATGTAATATGTGAGGAGTACATCAGGGTATATGTAATCTGTGAGGAGTACATCAGGGTATATGTAATATGTGAGGAGTACATCAGGGTATATGTAATATGTGAGGAGTACATCAGGGTATATGTAATCTGTGAGGAGTACATCAGGGTATATGTAATATGTGAGGAGTACATCAGGATATATGTAATATGTGAGGAGTACATCAGGGTATATGTAATCTGTGCGGAGAACATCAGGGTATATGTAATCTGTGAGGAGTACATCAGGGTATATGTAAGATGTGAGGAGTACATTAGGGTATATGTAATCTGTGAGGAGTACATCAGGGTATATGTAATATGTGAGGAGTACATCAGGTTATATGTAATCTGTGAGGAGTACATCAGGGTATATGTAATCTGTGAGGAGTACATCAGGGTATATGTAATATGTGAGGAGTACATCAGGGTATATGTAATCTGTGTGGAGTACATCAGGGTATATGTAATATGTGAGGAGTACATCAGGATATATGTAATATGTGAGGAGTACATCAGGGTATATGTAATCTGTGAGGAGTACATCAGGGTATATGTAATATGTGAGGAGTACATCAGGGTATATGTAATCTGTGAGGAGTACATCAGGGTATATGTAAGATGTGAGGAGTACATCAGGGTATATGTAATCTGTGAGGAGTACATCAGGATATATGTAATATGTGAGGAGTACATCAGGGTATATGTAATCTGTGCGGAGAACATCAGGGTATATGTAAGATGTGAGGAGTACATCAGGGTATATGTAATCTGTGAGGAGTACATTAGGGTATATGTAATATGTGAGGAGTACATCAGGGTATATGTAATCTGTGAGGAGTACATCAGGGTATATGTAAGATGTGAGGAGTACATCAGGGTATATGTAATCTGTGAGGAGTACATCAGGATATATGTAATATGTGAGGAGTACATCAGGGTATATGTAATATGTGAGGAGTACATCAGGGTATATGTAATCTGTGAGGAGTACATCAGGATATATGTAATATGTGAGGAGTACATCAGGGTATATGTAATCTGTGAGGAGTACATCAGGGTATATGTAATATGTGAGGAATACATCAGGGTATATGTAATATGTGAGGGGTACATCAGGGTATATGTAATCTGTGAGGAGTACATCAGGATATATGTAATATGTGACGAGTACATCAGGGTATATGTAATCTGTGAGGAGTACATCAGGGTATATGTAATATGTGAGGAATACATCAGGGTATATGTAATATGTGAGGAGTATATCAGGGTATATGTAATCTGTGAGGAGTACATCAGGGTATATGTAGTCTGTGAGGAGTACATCAGGGTATATGTAATATGTGAGGAGAACATCAGGGTATATGTAATCTGTGAGGAATACATCAGGGTATATGTAAGATGTGAGGAGTACATCAGGGTATATGTAATCTGTGAGGAGTACATCAGGGTATATGTAATATGTGAGGAGTACATCAGGGTATATGTAATCTGTGAGGAGTACATCAGGGTATATGTAATATGTGAGGAATACATCAGGGTATATGTAATCTGTGAGGAGTACATCAGGATATATGTAATATGTGAGGAGTACATCAGGGTATATGTAATCTGTGAGGAGTACATCAGGGTATATGTAATCTGTGAGGAGTACATCAGGATATATGTACATCAGTGATATATTCTGCAGATTATTACACCACTGACCTCTCTACAGATCTGCAGAACATTGCTCTGTCCTCTCCACCTCCTGACAGATACAGAGTGATATATTCTGCAGATTATTACACCACTGACCTCTCTACAGATCTGCAGAACATTGCTCTGTCCTCTCCACCTCCTGACAGATACAGAGTGATATATTCTGCAGATTATTACACCACTGACCTGTCTACAGATCTGCAGAACATTGCTCTGTCCTCTACTGACAGATACATAGTGATATATTCTGCAGATTATTACAACACTGTCCTCTCTACAGATCTGCAGAACATTGCTCTGTCCTCTACTGACAGATACATAGTGATATATTCTGCAGATTATTACACCACTGACCTCTCTACAGATCTGCAGAACATTGCTCTGTCCTCTAATGACAGATACAGAGTGATATATTCTGCAGATTATTACACCACTGACCTCTCTACAGATCTGCAGAACATTGCTCTGTCCTCTACTGACAGATACAGCGTGATATATTCTGCAGATTATTACACCACTGACCTCTCTAGAGATCTGCAGAACATTGCTCTGTCCTCTACTGACAGATACATAGTGATATATTCTGCAGATTATTACACCACTGACCTCTCTACAGATCTGCAGAACATTGCTCCTGTATCACATGACAGATATATGGTGATATATTCTGCAGATTATTACACCACTGACCTCTCTACAGATCTGCAGAACATCGCTCCTCTACCTCCTGACAGATACAGAGTGATATATTCTGCAGATTATTACACCACTGACCTCTCTAGATATCTGCAGAACATTGCTCTGTCCTCTACTGACAGATACAGAGTGATATATTCTGCAGATTATTACACCACTGACCTCTCTAGAGATCTGCAGAACATTGCTCTGTCCTCTACTGACAGATACAGAGTGATATATTCTGCAGATTATTACACCACTGACCTCTCTACAGATCTGCAGAACATTGCTCTGTCCTCTCCACCTCCTGACAGATACATAGTGATATATTCTGCAGATTATTACACCACTGACCTCTCTACAGATCTGCAGAACATTGCTCTGTCCTCTACTGACAGATACATAGTGATATATTCTGCAGATTATTACACCACTGACCTCTCTACAGATCTGCAGAACATTGCTCTGTCCTCTCCTGACAGATACAGAGTGATATATTCTGCAGATTATTACACCACTGACCTCTCCACAGATCTGCAGAACATTGCTCTGTCCTCTACTGACAGATACATAGTGATATATTCTGCAGATTATTACACCACTGACCTCTCTACAGATCTGCAGAACATTGCTCTGTCCTCTACTGACAGATACAGAGTGATATATTCTGCAGATTATTACACCACTGACCTCTCTACAGATCTGCAGAACATTGCTCTGTCCTCTCCACCTCCTGACAGATACATAGTGATATATTCTGCAGATTATTACACCACTGACCTCTCTACAGATCTGCAGAACATTGCTCTGTCCTCTACTGACAGATACATAGTGATATATTCTGCAGATTATTACACCACTGACCTCTCTACAGATCTGCAGAACATTGCTCTGTCCTCTCCTGACAGATACAGAGTGATATATTCTGCAGATTATTACACCACTGACCTCTCTACAGATCTGCAGAACATTGCTCTGTCCTCTACTGACAGATACATAGTGATATATTCTGCAGATTATTACACCACTGACCTCTCTACAGATCTGCAGAACATTGCTCTGTCCTCTACTGACAGATACAGAGTGATATATTCTGCAGATTATTACACCACTGACCTCTCTACAGATCTGCAGAACATTGCTCCTGTATCACATGACAGATATATGGTGATATATTCTGCAGATTATTACACCACTGACCTCTCTAGATATCTGCAGAACATTGCTCTGTCCTCTACTGACAGATACAGAGTGATATATTCTGCAGATTATTACACCACTGACCTCTCTACAGATCTGCAGAACATTGCTCTGTCCTCTACTGACAGATACAGAGTGATATATTCTGCAGATTATTACACCACTGACCTCTCTACAGATCTGCAGAACATTGCTCTGTCCTCTACTGACAGATACAGAGTGATATATTCTGCAGATTATTACACCACTACCCTCTCTACAGATCTGCAGAACATTGCTCTGTCCTCTCCACCTCCTGACAGATATATAGTGATATAATCTGCAGATTATTACACCACTGACCTCTCTACAGATCTGCAGAACATTGCTCTGTCCTCTACACCTCCTGACAGATACAGAGTGATATATTCTGCAGATTATTACACCACTGACCTCTCTAGATATCTGCAGAACATTGCTCTGTCCTCTACTGACAGATACATAGTGATATATTCTGCAGATTATTACAACACTGTCCTCTCTACAGATCTGCAGAACATTGCTCTGTCCTCTACTGACAGATACATAGTGATATATTCTGCAGATTATTACACCACTGACCTCTCTACAGATCTGCAGAACATTGCTCTGTCCTCTACTGACAGATACAGAGTGATATATTCTGCAGATTATTACACCACTGACCTCTCTACAGATCTGCAGAACATTGCTCTGTCCTCTCCACCTCCTGACAGATACATAGTGATATATTCTGCAGATTATTACACCACTGACCTCTCTACAGATCTGCAGAACATTGCTCTGTCCTCTACTGACAGATACAGAGTGATATATTCTGCAGATTATTACACCACTGACCTCTCTACAGATCTGCAGAACATTGCTCTGTCCTCTACTGACAGATACATAGTGATATATTCTGCAGATTATTACACCACTGACCTCTCTACAGATCTGCAGAACATTGCTCTGTCCTCTACTGACAGATACAGAGTGATATATTCTGCAGATTATTACACCACTGACCTCTCTACAGATCTGCAGAACATTGCTCTGTCCTCTACTGACAGATACATAGTGATATATTCTGCAGATTATTACACCACTGACCTCTCTACAGATCTGCAGAACATTGCTCTGTCCTCTACTGACATACATAGTGATATATTCTGCAGATTATTACAACACTGTCCTCTCTACAGATCTTCAGAACATTGCTCTGTCCTCTACTGACAGATACATAGTGATATATTCTGCAGATTATTACACCACTGACCTCTCTACAGATCTGCAGAACATTGCTCTGTCCTCTACTGACAGATACATAGTGATATATTCTGCAGATTATTACACCACTGACCTGTCTACAGATCTGCAGAACATTGCTCCTGTATCACATGACAGATACAGAGTGATATATTCTGCAGATTATTACACCACTGACCTCTCTACAGATCTGCAGAACATTGCTCTGTCCTCTACTGACAGATACAGAGTGATATATTCTGCAGATTATTACCACTGACCTCTCTACAGATCTGCAGAACATTGCTCTGTCCTCTCCACCTCCTGACAGATACAGAGTGATATATTCTGCAGATTATTACACCACTGACCTGTCTACAGATCTGCAGAACATTGCTCCTGTATCACATGACAGATACAGAGTGATATATTCTGCAGATTATTACACCACTGACCTCTCTACAGATCTGCAGAACATTGCTCTGTCCTCTCCACCTCCTGACAGATACATAGTGATATATTCTGCAGATTATTACACCACTGACCTGTCTAGAGATCTGCAGAACATTGCTCTGTCCTCTACTGACAGATACAGAGTGATATATTCTGCAGATTATTACCACTGACCTCTCTACAGATCTGCAGAACATTGCTCTGTCCTCTACTGACAGATACAGAGTGATATATTCTGCAGATTATTACACCACTGACCTCTCTACAGATCTGCAGAACATTGCTCTGTCCTCTACTGACAGATACAGAGTGATATATTCTGCAGATTATTACACCACTGACCTCTCTACAGATCTGCAGAACATTGCTCTGTCCTCTCCACCTCCTGACAGATACAGAGTGATATATTCTGCAGATTATTACACCACTGACCTCTCTACAGATCTGCAGAACATTGCTCTGTCCTCTACTGACAGATACAGAGTGATATATTCTGCAGATTATTACACCACTGACCTGTCTACAGATCTGCAGAACATTGCTCTGTCCTCTACTGACAGATACATAGTGATATATTCTGCAGATTATTACACCACTGACCTCTCTAGATATCTGCAGAACATTGCTCTGTCCTCTACTGACAGATACATAGTGATATATTCTGCAGATTATTACACCACTGACCTCTCTACAGATCTGCAGAACATTGCTCTGTCCTCTACTGACAGATACAGAGTGATATATTCTGCAGATTATTACACCACTGACCTCTCGAGAGATCTGCAGAACATTGCTCTGTCCTCTACTGACAGATACATAGTGATATATTCTGCAGAGTATTACACCACTGACCTCTCTACAGATCTGCAGAACATTGCTCTGTCCTCTACTGACAGATACAGAGTGATATATTCTGCAGATTATTACACCACTGACCTGTCTACAGATCTGCAGAACATTGCTCTGTCCTCTACTGACAGATACAGAGTGATATATTCTGCAGATTATTACACCACTGACCTGTCTACAGATCTGCAGAACATTGCTCTGTCCTCTCCACCTCCTGACAGATATATAGTGATATATTCTGCAGATTATTACACCACTGACCTGTCTACAGATCTGCAGAACATTGCCCTGTCCTCTCCACCTCCTGACAGATACATAGTGATATATTCTGCAGATTATTACACCACTGACCTCTCTACAGATCTGCAGAACATTGCTCTGTCCTCTCCACCTCCTGACAGATACAGAGTGATATATTCTGCAGATTATTACACCACTGACCTCTCTAGATATCTGCAGAACATTGCTCTGTCCTCTACTGACAGATACAGAGTGATATATTCTGCAGATTATTACACCACTGACCTCTCTAGAGATCCGCAGAACATTGCTCTGTCCTCTACTGACAGATACATAGTGATATATTCTGCAGATTATTACACCACTGACCTCTCTACAGATCTGCAGAACATTGCTCCTGTATCACATGACAGATACAGAGTGATATATTCTGCAGATTATTACACCACTGACCTCTCTAGATATCTGCAGAACATTGCTCTGTCCTCTACTGACAGATACAGAGTGATATATTCTGCAGAGTATTACACCACTGACCTCTCTACAGATCTGCAGAACATTGCTCTGTCCTCTACTGACAGATACAGAGTGATATATTCTGCAGATTATTACACCACTGACCTCTCTACAGATCTGCAGAACATTGCTCCTGTATCACATGACAGATATATGGTGATATATTCTGCAGATTATTACACCACTGACCTCTCTAGATATCTGCAGAACATTGCTCTGTCCTCTACTGACAGATACATAGTGATATATTCTGCAGATTATTACACCACTGACCTCTCTACAGATCTGCAGAACATTGCTCTGTCCTCTACTGACAGATACATAGTGATATATTCTGCAGAGTATTACACCACTGACCTCTCTACAGATCTGCAGAACATTGCTCCTGTATCACATGACAGATATATGGTGATATATTCTGCAGATTATTACACCACTGACCTTTCTAGATATCTGCAGAACATTGCTCTGTCCTCTCCACCTCCTGACAGATACATAGTGATATATTCTGCAGAGTATTACACCTATAACCTTCGGATCCCCATAGAACACAGGTTCCCTGGATAAATTCCCCAATCTAGAAATGAAAACACTAAAAATGGTAAAAATAATTCTGTTTATTATAGAATCTGGTAGAATTTCTGTGCGGTTTTCTGTGGCTCCGGCCCTTTAACATGCGATGATCGGTGAGATGAAGAGGGGGACGGTCCTTCTTCACCCGTGGATATGGCCGCCGGTCCACCCTTACACAGCTCGATCCTGGATCAGAAGAAACCGAAAACTTTTTTCATATTTTTCAAAGTCGGATCCTAGAAAAGGAAAAAATACAAATAAGCAAAAAAATTCACAAAACCTTCACCACAAGGAGAAGATGAAGACGAGCGGAAGACGTCAGACTTACCGGATCTCGCGTCTGCTCATCACTGGAGGAGTCTTCATGGGAATTTCTGATGGTTTAGGTGGTAAAGACCACGATGTTGGGGTGACAACTGCAAAACAAATCAGAAATTCAGTGTCCAGGCGGCTGTAGAAGAGTCGTGAGGTGAGAAGATCATCAGTGGACGGCACTTACCTCACCTAAAGATGGTAAATGGGCCCTGAGCGGCAGATGGAAATAAGATGGCCGCTATCTCTCCCGGGGGTTGGGGGCCCTGATGGTAAATGGGCCCCAAGTGGCAGATGTTACTAAAATGGCCACTTTCTCTTTCGGGGGTTGGAGGCCCTGATGTTAACCGTAGCCCCCGAAAGGTCGTCCATCTCCACATCAGGAGCTGGAAATTGGCGTCCGCCAACCTCCATCTTCCCATCCTCCATCTCCACGTCCTCTGGAAACTGGCGTCCGCCAACCTCCATCTTCTCATCCTCCTCCTCCATCTCCACGTCCTCTGGAAACTGGCGTCCGCCAGCCTCCATCTTCTCATCCTCCTCCTCCATCTCCACGTCCTCCGGAAATTGGTGTCCGCCAACCTCCATCTTCTCTACAACACTCATCATTGGAAACATCACCATCCTCCTCTTCTTCATATGAGACACGTCCATGATGAGAGCCAGCAAGAGAAACTGACACCGCGGTCAATGTGTGACCCCAATTTATAAACTTGATGATGTCACAACCTGAGGGCCATTATGTGCAAACGGAACACATGCAGATCACAGGCCCCGCCCTTCACATGACATCACACTCAGATTCTCTAGAGGACGTCACGCTCAGAGAAATAGAATCTGCCCACATTCTAGATGACATCACAAGAAGCGTATCCCAGTGAACCGTTACAACAGAGCGGCCATTTATAACGTAATATGGTAGAAGAATACAGACAGTCGGGGGTTTTAAATAAAACATTGTTACACCGTTCACTGTGTGAGTCAAATAATGCTATGTTGTAATAGTTCCGGACTTTTACCGATGCAGCGATACCAATTTTATTATTATTTTTACATTGTTCTTGGGGAATAATGGGAAATGTTTTTTTTTTTACACACATTTTATTAGTTCCCCTAGGGGACTTGAACCAGTGATCATTAGATCGCTGGTACAATACACTGCAATACATGGATGAGTTACGGAAACAGCGTAACTCGCTGAGCTACGCTGTTTCCGGAACTCCCATAGTAGTGAATGTCAGTTATAGAAGCAGCGTAGCGTGCTACTCTGTAGCCGTAACTACTATTCAGTTCTATGGGAGTTGCGGAAACTGCGTAGCTCAGAACATGTAACCAGGAAGTGAAGTGGCCGGAAGACCGCGGAGCCGGGTAAGATGGAATGGGGCTTAGGGGGCCCCGTTCTAGAGATATTACACCTGTGGATATGTCATAAATGTCCTTCGTAGGAAAACCAATATAAATGCCGCGGTCGCTATTGACCGCAGTATTTAACTAGTTAAACAGCGCCATCTCTGTTCCTAGCCGGTAGTGCAGCGTGTCAGAAGCTGACACCTGCAGTGTATGGAGCAGGCTCAGCGCGTGAGCCCGCTCCATACATCATCCCCTCCCCGCCTGATGATGTGCTGGCACATCACGGGAAGGGGTTAAGTAAGGAGCGGTCAGGGGGCCCGGCACTGCCGACTAGAACACGCAGGGACTTGTTAGCAAGATTTATTCTTGCTAAAAACTGCGCCTTATAGTCCGAAAAATACGGTATATATATATATATTGATTGTAGATTTTGTCAATTGTATTTTCGGTCCATAATTAACCCTTTCATGACCAGGGGTCATTGATGCCCCTGCGTCCAGGTCACATTTTCCATTTCTGATTTGCACTTCTTTAGACGATAATAACTTTGCAACCGCTTTGAATATCACAACTATTTTAACTTTGATTTTTACAAGACTTATGAGGCTTTCATTTTCTAGATTAGTTTAATTAATTCCATGTTTCACAATTTTATTATGAGCAGAAAAATCACAAAAAAAATTGAAAAATAAACAATTTTGTCATTTTTGAAAATAGATTTACCCGTTATTTATGTGTGCGTGTGTGCGTGTTATATATATATATATATATATATATATACACACATATATATATATATATATATACACATACATATATACACACACATACATATATACACATACATATATACACATACATACACACACATATATACACATACATACACATACATATATACACATACATATATACACATACATACACACACATATATACACATATACATATATACACATACATATATACACATACATACACACACATACATATATATATATATATATATACACACACATATATACACATACATATATACACATACATACACACACACATATACACACATCCATACACACACATACATATATACACACACATACATATATACACATACATATATACACATACATATATACACATACATACACACACATACATATATACACATACATATATACACATCCATATACACATACATATATACACATACATACACACACATACATATATATATATATACACATACATATATACACATACATATATACAAATACATACACACACACATACACATACATATATACACATACATACACACACATACAGACACATACATATATACACATACATACACACACATATATATATATACACATACATACACACACATACATATATACACATACATATATACACATACATACACACACATATATACACACATACATACACACACATACATATATACACACTGTTGCAGCTCTTTAAAGGGAAGGTGTCACGGAAAATTTTATTTTTTATATACTATTGCTTTTAGTAGGTCATTAAAATAAATTGTATTTATTTGTGTTTTTTTGTTGCACTTTTTATTTTTTTCTGTCTTTTTCTTCTCTATGGGGACTGCCATTTTTTTTGTCATCTCTGTATGTGTTGATTAACGACACGTACAAAGATGGAATACGGCAGCTACAGTGCATAGGAGTCAATGAACGCCTCCCGTCCATTGCCTCTGCTATCTGGCTTTGTACTGCGCAGACGCAGGTCAGAGTCACACAGCAGAGCAGCTGTTTGCAGGGAGATAGCAGGCGCCATCATGAAGACCAGCTGCACTGCATGTAAGGTGTGTGTGTGTCTGTCCCACTCTCTATCTCACAGACCCCCGCTCTCGTGACCCCCCCCCCACCCGACGGCCCCCCCTGTAGTCGTGCAGGAGACTCTGTATAAAGGACACATGATGTAACTGTCCTGGCAATGCTGGGTGATAATATGCCTGGTGTTAGAGTGGTACCCAGCTTTCCCAGACCCCTGTCACATTCCCAAACATTCTCAGCACAACTAGAGAGATTTTCCGTTCAGGGGTCTGGGAAAGCTGGGTGACCACCATTACCCCTCCTACTGGAGTGTTTGGGGATGTGACTAATGAACCTCTCACACTCCAGTAGGAGGGGTAATGGTGGTCACCCAGCTTTCCCAGACGCAGATATAACCAGGAAATGGCTGGATGGACGGGCTGAGGGTGCACAGCGTTTTTGGTGATCCCCCTCTGTCATGTGATCGGACCTAGGTTACCGGTTCATCTGACGGGGTTCATGTGACTATAAATCTGTCCATAACGAGAGACAGTGCACTCAGGACAAGCCCTGCCCTCATGCCGTAGTTGTGGTTCTGTCTGCAGTGATGGCGGTGGGTGGCTCTGACACCCGCCTCCCCCGTCGGGTCATCTCAGGACAGAAGGGGTGTCCGGATTGGAGACAAAGCGCCGCACCTGTCCTCGGGTTGTGTCTGGTATTGCAGTTCACCTCCATTGAAGTGAATAGGACAGAGCTGTAATACCACACCCGACCTGAGGACAGGTGCGGCGCCATGTTTTCCTGGACGACCCCTTTAACACTTTTCTCGTGTCTGCAGTGCTGTGTGTGTGTGTGTGTGTGTGTGTGTGTGTGTGTGTGTGTGTGTGAGTGTGTGGGGCAGAGCGGAGTGTTAACGCGCGCCGATGATACTTCATAGCCGCTTATCAGCTGTTTTGAAGAATCAGCGGCAAGCACACCCCCCCCCCCCCCCCCCACACACACACACACACACAAACACGCAAAATCAAGTATATATATATATAGGTGTAACCTGTCAGTGTAACCCTGCCTGTAATGATAATGAGATGGTACATTATGAATGGTGGATCCTGTGTTATCTATATATACACGTTACCTGTCAGTGTAATCCTGCCTGTGATGATAATGAGAGGTGTGATGAGAAGTGATCTATACAGAACAGGAAGGGTCAGTCCATTATGAATTGTGGATTCTGTATTATCTATATATAGATGTTACCTGTCAGTGTAATCCTGCCTGTGATGATAATGAGAGGTGTGATGAGAAGTGATCTATACAGAAGAGGAAGGGTCAGTCCATTATGAATGGTGGATCCTGTGTTATCTATATATACACGTTACCTGTCAGTGTAATCCTGCCTGTGATGATAATGAGAGGTGTGATGAGAAGTGATCTATAAAGAACAGGAAGGGTCAGTCCATTATGAATGGTGGATTCTGTATTATCTATATATAGATGTTACCTGTCAGTGTAATCCTGCCTGTGATGATAATGAGATGAGTGCTGAGAAATGATCTCTACAGAACAGGAAGGGTCAGTCTATTATGAATGGTGGATTCTTTGTTATCTACATATATAGATGTTACCTGTCAGTGTAATCCTGCCTGTGATGATAATGAGAGGTGTGATGAGAAGTGATCTATACAGAACAGGAAGGGTCAGTCCATTATGAATGGTGGATTCTGTATTATCTATATATAGATGTTACCTGTCAGTGTAATCCTGTCTGTGACGATAATGAGATGAGTGCTGAGAAATGTTCTCTACAGAACAGGGAGGATCAGTCTATTATGAATGGTGGATTCTGTATTATCTATATATAGATGTTACCTGTCAGTGTAATCCTGCCTGTGATGATAATGAGATGACTGCTGAGAAATGATATCTACAGAACAGGAAGGATCAGTCCATTATGAATGGTGGATTCTGTATTATCTATATATAGATGTTACCTGTCAGTGTAATCCTGCCTGTGATGATAATGAGATGAGTGCTGAGAAATGATCTCTACAGAACAGGAAGGGTCAGTCTATTATGAATGGTGGATTCTTTGTTATCTACATATATAGATGTTACCTGTCAGTGTAATCCTGCCTGTGATGATAATGAGAGGTGTGATGAGAAGTGATCTATACAGAACAGGAAGGGTCAGTCCATTATGAATGGTGGATTCTGTATTATCTATATATAGATGTTACCTGTCAGTGTAATCCTGCCTGTGATGATAATGAGATGAGTGCTGAGAAATGATCTCTACAGAACAGGAAGGGTGAGTCTATTATGAATGGTGGATTCTTTGTTATCTACATATATAGATGTTACCTGTCAGTGTAATCCTGCCTGTGATGATAATGAGATGACTGCTGAGAACTGTAAGGAGTAGTCTACTATGAGACTCATTGGCCAGAGGGAAAACTGCAAGATTAGATAAAGACATAAAAAAATAATATAAAAAAAAACCACCAAAAAATCATAAAAAATATGTTTAACAGAAACTTGATTTGTACAATAGATCATTTTCTGATGACACATTCTCTTTAAGTGGTTGAACTGAGCTTTCCTAGATCTCGGCCTAGAGTGCAGCTGTTAATCGCAGCCGCTGCCCCCCAAAATCTGATGCTAAACCTAGTGCATGACCGGATTCATAGAACACCTTGTAGAGAACTTCTATGTGCAGTCACAGCTCCCTCAGGTCCTACACTATGTATAATACAGTGTCTGACGTGTTACTGTAATGTAGAACTAAGGAGGAACCCCACCTTAAAGAGAACAGAAAGGAGAAGACCTTTTCTCTCCTCGGTAGATGTTGACTCGCTCATTGCTGTGACGCTATCTAATCATAGTGGACAGCCTCACAGCGATGCAAAAGACCTGCAGGAAATTTCACAAAATCAGCAGGTTTTCTGCATCGCTGTGAAGCGGTCCGCTCTGATTGGACAGCGTCACAACAAAAAGTGAGGCAACGCCTACTGAGGAGAGATGGTGTCTCCTCTTTGTACCTTTAATTACAACACGCATATGTTAGGTGCAAAACTGAGTAAGGGCTGTAGTGGAACAACATGGAGGGGGGCAAAAAAGAAAATGACAGCGTTGGAATCTGGAGGACGCCAAGTATAAGGGGAGGAATGTGGTTAAAAAAACAACAACAAATAACACAGCAGGTCCTGCTTAATAAACCACGGAGTTCACTTTCTAAATTCATTATTACTGACCTCTGGTAACACCTCCTGGAATTTCCTCCTCCGGTTCACTCTTACACGGTTGATCGACCCTCACTCGCTCTTCTTCTTCATCCTCTGTTTTAATAATAGTCAGATCTTCCCCCTGATTTCACATATGTAACAATTCAGTACAATACAGCAGAGAGTGCGAAGAATCTAACAGATCAACATAAGAAACCACCAAACTCTATGACCACATCTATGACCGTTAGGGATGCACGATGCCTCGAAACTTCCATACTGTTTCGATACCGTTATTTCATGTATTTCGATACTTAGCTCTGCGGCCGCACAGCTCAGTATAGTAACACATGAATGTATGAGAGCGGGGCTGCGGCTGTGTGATAGTCATTGCCCGGCTCCTGAGTCATGACGAGTGCGCGGGGTCAGGATGATGCGTTGCGGCCAGCGCTGCACTAATGATTGCCGGCACTGAAGACAGAACATGGCGGGCGTGCTGCAAAACACCCCCATGTTCTGTCTTCAGTGCCTGCACCGCCGCTTATTATAGTGCAGCGCCGGCCGCATCACCTCATGCTGACAGCGCTCTCACTTATGTCAGGAGCGGGGCAATGGTTGTATTACACAGCCACAGCCCCCCTCTATAACGGCGGAGATCAGAGAAACCTCATGTCCGCCGCTATTCCCCTGAATGCTGCGATCACAGCGGACTGCAGCATTCAGGAGAAAGGGAGATGCCCCTTGGATCGCATCGCAGGAATCCCTGTGACGCGATTGAGGGACATACCATATATGGGCAGACAGCCCAGGGTCCATTGAAGGACCCCATGGCTGTCCTACCATATTTCCTGTTGTTAGGGCATATTGAGGTATGTCCTAACAGCTGCCTGTGTACTATCAGTGCACAGGCTAATATACTGGTATGTAGATATATGCCTGTGTACTATCAGTATATAGATATCTGCCTGTGTACTATCAGTATATAGATATATGCCTGTGTACTATCAGTATATAGATATATGCCTGTGTATTATCAGTGTATAGATATATGCCTGTGTACTATCAGTGTATAGATATATGCCTGTGTGCTATCAGTATATAGATATATGCCTGTGTGCTATCAGTATATAGATATATGCCTGTGTACTATCAGTATATAGATATATGCCTGTGTACTATCAGTATATAGATATATGCCTGTGTACTATCAGTATATAGATATATGCCTGTGTACTATCAGTATATAGATATATGCCTGTGTACTATCAGTATATAGATATATGGCTGTGTACTATCAGTATATAGATATATGCCTGTGTGCTATCAGTGTATAGATATATGCCTGTGTGCTATCAGTATATAGATATATGCCTGTGTACTATCAGTGTATAGATATATGCCTGTGTACTATCAGTATATAGATATATGCCTGTGTACTATCAGTATATAGATATATGCCTGTGTACTATCAGTATATAGATATACGCCTGTGTGCTATCAGTATATAGATATATGCCTGTGTACTATCAATATATAGATATATGCCTGTGTACTATCAGTATATAGATATATGGCTGTGTGCTATCAGTATATAGATATATGCCTGTGTACTATCAGTATATAGATATATGCCTGTGTGCTATCAGTATATAGATATATGCCTGTGTACTATCAGTATATAGATATATGCCTGTGTACTATCAGTATATAGATATATGCCTGTGTATTATCAGTGTATAGATATATGCCTGTGTATTATCAGTGTATAGATATATGCCTGTGTACTATCAGTATATAGATATATGCCTGTGTACTATCAGTATATAGATATATGCCTGTGTACTATCAGTATATAGATATACGCCTGTGTACTATCAGTATATAGATATACGCCTGTGTACTATCAGTATATAGATATACGCCTGTGTACTATCAGTATATAGATATATGGCTGTGTACTAATATATGCCTGTGTTCTATCAGTATATAGATATATGCCTGTGTGCTATCAGTATATAGATATATGCCTGTGTACTATCAGTATATAGATAAATGCCTGTGTACTATCAGTATATAGATATATGCCTGTGTGCTATCAGTATATAGATATATGCCTGTGTACTATCAGTATATAGATATATGCCTGTGTACTATCAGTATATAGATATATGCCTGTGTACTATCAGTATATAGATATATGCCTGTGTACTATCAGTATATAGATATATGCCTGTGTACTATCAGTATATAGATATATGCCTGTGTACTATCAGTATATAGATATATGCCTGTGTACTATCAGTATATAGATATATGCCTGTGTACTATCAGTATATAGATATATGCCTGTGTACTATCAGTGTATAGATATATGCCTGTGTACTATCAGTATATAGATATATGCCTGTGTGCTATCAGTATATAGATATATGCCTGTGTGCTATCAGTATATAGATATATGGCTGTGTGCTATCAGTATATAGATATATGGCTGTGTGCTATCAGTATATAGATATATGCCTGTGTGCTATCAGTATATAGATATATGCCTGTGTACTATCAATATATAGATATATGCCTGTGTGCTATCAGTATATAGATATATGCCTGTGTGCTATCAGTATATAGATATATGCCTGTGTACTATCAGTATATAGATATATGCCTGTGTACTATCAGTATATAGATATATGCCTGTGTACTATCAGTATATAGATATATGCATGTGTGCTATCAGTATATAGATGTATGCCTGTGTACTATCAGTATATAGATATATGCCTGTGTACTATCAGTATATAGATATATGCCTGTGTACTATCAGTATATAGATATATGCCTGTGTGCTATCAGTATATAGATATACGCCTGTGTACTATCAGTATATAGATGTATACCTGTGTACTATCAGTATATAGATATATGCCTGTGTACTATCAGTATATAGATATACGCCTGTGTGCTATCAGTATATAGATATATGCCTGTGTACTATCAGTATATAGATATATGCCTGTGTACTATCAGTATATAGATATATGGCTGTGTGCTATCAGTATATAGATATATGCCTGTGTACTATCAGTATATAGATATATGCCTGTGTGCTATCAGTATATAGATATATGCCTGTGTACTATCAGTATATAGATATATGCCTGTGTGCTATCAGTATATAGATATATGCCTGTGTACTATCAGTATATAGATATATGCCTGTGTACTATCAGTATATAGATATATGCCTGTGTGCTATCAGTATATAGATATATGCCTGTGTACTATCAGTATATAGATATATGCCTGTGTACTATCAGTATATAGATATATGCCTGTGTACTATCAGTGTATAGATATATGCCTGTGTACTATCAGTATATAGATATATGCCTGTGTACTATCAGTATATAGATATATGCCTGTGTACTATCAGTATATAGATATATGCCTGTGTACTATCAGTATATAGATATATGCCTGTGTGCTATCAGTATATAGATATATGGCTGTGTGCTATCAGTATATAGATATATGCCTGTGTGCTATCAGTATATAGATATATGCCTGTGTACTATCAGTATATAGATATACGCCTGTGAGCTATCAGTATATAGATATATGCCTGTGTACTATCAGTATATAGATATACGCCTGTGTACTATCAGTATATAGATATATGCCTGTGAGCTATCAGTATATAGATATATGCCTGTGTACTATCAGTGTATAGATATATGCCTGTGTATTATCAGTGTATAGATATATGCCTGTGTACTATCAGTATATAGATATATGCCTGTGTACTATCAGTATATAGATATATGCCTGTGTACTATCAGTATATAGATATATGCCTGTGTACTATCAGTATATAGCTATATGCCTGTGTACTATCAGTGTATAGATATATGCCTGTGTACTATTAGTATATAGATATATGCCTGTGTACTATCAGTATATAGATATATGCCTGTGTACTATCAGTATATAGATATATACCTGTGTGCTATCAGTATATAGATATATGGCTGTGTACTAATATATGCCTGTGTTCTATCAGTGTATAGATATATGCCTGTGTGCTATCAGTATATAGATATATGCCTGTGTGCTATCAGTATATAGATATATACCTGTGTACTATCAGTATATAGATATATGCCTGTGTACTATCAGTATATAGATATATGCCTGTGTGCTATCAGTATATAGATATATGCCTGTGTACTATCAGTGTATAGATATATGCCTGTGTACTATCAGTATATAGATATATGCCTCTGTACTATCAGTGTATAGATATATGCCTGTGTACTATCTGTATATAGATATATGCCTGTGTACTATCAGTATATAGATATATGCCTAGGAGCTATCAGTATATAGATATATGCCTGTGTACTATCAGTATTTAGATATATGCCTGTGTACTATCAGTATATAGATATATGCCTGTGTACTATCAGTATATAGCTATATGCCTGTGTACTATCAGTGTATAGATATATGCCTGTGTATTATCAGTGTATAGATATATGCCTGTGTACTATCAGTATATAGATATATGCCTGTGTACTATCAGTATATAGATATATGCCTGTGTACTATCAGTATATAGATATATACGCCTGTGTACTATCAGTATATAGATATACGCCTGTGTACTATCAGTATATAGATATATGCCTGTGTACTATTAGTATATAGATATATGCCTGTGTACTATCAGTATATAGATATATGCCTGTGTACTATCAGTATATAGATATATACCTGTGTGCTATCAGTATATAGATATATGGCTGTGTACTAATATATGCCTGTGTTCTATCAGTGTATAGATATATGCCTGTGTGCTATCAGTATATAGATATATGCCTGTGTGCTATCAGTATATAGATATATACCTGTGTACTATCAGTATATAGATATATGCCTGTGTACTATCAGTATATAGATATATGCCTGTGTGCTATCAGTATATAGATATATGCCTGTGTACTATCAGTGTATAGATATATGCCTGTGTACTATCAGTATATAGATATATGCCTGTGTACTATCAGTATATAGATATATGCCTGTGTACTATCAGTATATAGATATATGCCTGTGTACTATCAGTATATAGATATATGCCTCTGTACTATCAGTGTATAGATATATGCCTGTGTACTATCTGTATATAGATATATGCCTGTGTACTATCAGTATATAGCTATATGCCTGTGTACTATCAGTGTATATATATATGCCTGTGTATTATCAGTGTATAGATATATGCCTGTGTACTATCAGTATATAGATATATGCCTGTGTACTATCAGTATATAGATATATGCCTGTGTACTATCAGTGTATAGATATATGCCTGTGTATTATCAGTGTATAGATATATGCCTGTGTACTATCAGTATATAGATATATGCCTGTGTACTATCAGTATATAGATATATGCCTGTGTACTATCAGTATATAGATATATACGCCTGTGTACTATCAGTATATAGATATACGCCTGTGTACTATCAGTATATAGATATATGCCTGTGTACTATTAGTATATAGATATATGCCTGTGTACTATCAGTATATAGATATATGCCTGTGTACTATCAGTATATAGATATATGCCTGTGTACTATCAGTA
>NW_027463967.1:112184-149684 GCF_050947455.1 Rhinoderma darwinii
TATACTGATAGCACACAGGCATATATCTATATACTGATAGCACACAGGCATATATCTATATACTGATAGTACACAGCCATATATCTATATACAGATAGTACACAGGCATATATCTATATACTGATAGCACACAGGCATACATCTATATACTGATAGTACACAGGCATATATCTATATACTGATAGTACACAGGCATATATCTATATACTGATAGTGCACAGGCATATATCTATATACTGATAGTACACAGGCATATATCTATACACTGATAGCACACAGGCATATATCTATACACTGATAGTACACAGGCCTATATCTATATACTGATAGCACACAGGCATATATCTATATACTGATAGCACACAGGCATATATCTATATACTGATAGTACACAGGCATATATCTATACACTGATAATACACAGGCATATATCTATATACTGATAGTACACAGGCATATATCTATATACTGATAGTACACAGGCATATATCTATACACTGATAATACACAGGCATATATCTATATACTGATAGTACACAGGCATATATCTATATACTGATAGTACACAGGCATATATCTATATACTGATAGTACACAGGCATATATCTATATACTGATAGTACACAGGCATATATCTACATACTGATAGTACACAGGCATATATCTATACACTGATAGTACACAGGCATATATCTATATACTGATAGTACACAGGCATATATCTATACACTGATAGTACACAGGCCTATATCTATATACTGATAGCACACAGGCATATATCTATATACTGATAGCACACAGGCATATATCTATATACTGATAGCACACAGGCATATATCTATATACTGATAGCACACAGGCATATATCTATATACTGATAGTACACAGCCATATATCTATATACAGATAGTACACAGGCATATATCTATATACTGATAGCACACAGGCATACATCTATATACTGATAGTACACAGGCATATATCTATATACTGATAGTACACAGGCATATATCTATATACTGATAGTGCACAGGCATATATCTATATACTGATAGTACACAGGCATATATCTATATACTGATAGTACAAGGCATATATCTATATACTGACAGTACACAGGCATATATCTATACACTGATAGCACACAGGCATATATCTATACACTGATAGTACACAGGCCTATATCTATATACTGATAGCACACAGGCATATATCTATATACTGATAGCACACAGGCATATATCTATATACTGATAGTACACAGGCATATATCTATACACTGATAATACACAGGCATATATCTATATACTGATAGTACACAGGCATATATCTATATACTGATAGTACACAGGCATATATCTATACACTGATAATACACAGGCATATATCTATATACTGATAGTACACAGGCATATATCTATATACTGATAGTACACAGGCATATAGCTATACACTGATAATACACAGGCATATATCTATATACTGATAGTACACAGGCATATATCTATATACTGATAGTACACAGGCATATATCTATATACTGATAGTACACAGGCATATATCTATATACTGATAGTACACAGGCATATATCTACATACTGATAGTACACAGGCATATATCTATACACTGATAGTACACAGGCATATATCTATATACTGATAGTACACAGGCATATATCTATACACTGATAGTACACAGGCCTATATCTATATACTGATAGCACACAGGCCTATATCTATATACTGATAGCACACAGGCATATATCTATATACTGATAGCACACAGGCATATATCTATATACTGATAGCACACAGGCATATATCTATATACTGATAGTACACAGCCATATATCTATATACAGATAGTACACAGGCATATATCTATATACTGATAGCACACAGGCATACATCTATATACTGATAGTACACAGGCATATATCTATATACTGATAGTACACAGGCATATATCTATATACTGATAGTGCACAGGCATATATCTATATACTGATAGTACACAGGCATATATCTATATACTGATAGTACAAGGCATATATCTATATACTGACAGTACACAGGCATATATCTATACACTGATAGCACACAGGCATATATCTATACACTGATAGTACACAGGCCTATATCTATATACTGATAGCACACAGGCATATATCTATATACTGATAGCACACAGCATATATCTATATACTGATAGTACACAGGCATATATCTATACACTGATAATACACAGGCATATATCTATATACTGATAGTACACAGGCATATATCTATATTCTGATAGTACACAGGCATATATCTATACACTGATAATACACAGGCATATATCTATATACTGATAGTACACAGGCATATATCTATATACTGATAGCACACAGCATATATCTATACACTGATAGCACACAGGCATATATCTATACACTGATAGTACACAGGCCTATATCTATATACTGATAGCACACAGGCATATATCTATATACTGATAGTACACAGGCATATATCTATATACTGATAGTACACAGGCATATATCTATACACTGATAGCACACAGGCATATATCTATATACTGATAGTACACTGGCATATATCTATATACTGATAGTACACAGGCATATATCTATATACTGATAGTACACAGGCATATATCTATACACTGATAATACACAGGCATATATCTATATACTGATAGTACACAAGCATATATCTATATACTGATAGTACACAGGTATATATCTATATACTGATAGCACACAGGCATATATCTATATACTGATAGCACACAGGCATATATCTATACACTGATAGAACACAGGCATATATTAGTACACAGCCATATATCTATATACTGATAGCACACAGGCATATATCTATATACTGATAGTACACAGGCATATATCTATATACTGATAGTACACAGGCGTATATCTATATACTGATAGTACACAGGCGTATATCTATATACTGATAGTACACAGGCGTATATCTATATACTGATAGTACACAGGCATATATCTATATACTGATAGTTCACAGGCATATATCTATATACTGATAGTACACAGGCGTATATCTATATACCGATAGTACACAGGCGTATATCTATATACTGATAGTAACAGCATATATCTATATACTGATAGTTCACAGGCATATATCTATATACTGATAGTTCACAGGCATATATCTATATACTGATAGTACACAGGCGTATATCTATATACTGATAGTACACAGGCGTATATCTATATACTGATAGTACACAGGCATATATCTATATACAGATAGTACACAGGCATATATCTATACACTGATAGTACAGAGGCATATATCTATATACTGATAGTACACAGGCATATATCTATATACTGATAGTACACAGGCATATATCTATATACTGATAGTACACAGGCATATATCTATACACTGATAGTACACAGGCATATATCTATATACTGATAGCACACAGGCATATATCTATATACTGATAGCACACAGGCATATATCTATACACTGATAGTACACAGGCATATATCTATATACTGATAGCACACAGGCATATATCTATATACTGATACCACACAGGCATATATCTATATACTGATAGTACACAGGCATATATCTATATACTGATAGTACACAGGCATATATCTATATACTGATAGCACACAGGCATATATCTATATACTGATAGTACACAGGCATATATCTATATACTGATAGTACACAGGCATATATCTATATACTGATAGCACACAGGCATATATCTATATACTGATAGCACACAGGCATATATCTATATACTGATAGTACACAGGCATATATCTATATACTGATAGCACACAGGCATATATCTATATACTGATAGCACACAGGCATATATCTATATACTGATAGCACACAGGCATATATCTATATACTGATAGTACACAGGCCTATATCTATTTACTGATAGTACACAGGCATATATCTATACACTGATAGCACACAGGCATATATCTATACACTGATAGTACACAGGCCTATATCTATATACTGATAGCACACAGGCATATATCTATATACTGATAGCACACAGGCATATATCTATATACTGATAGCACACAGGCATATATCTATATACTGATAGTACACAGGCATACATCTATATACTGATAGCACACAGGCATATATCTATATACTGATAGTACACAGGCTTATATCTATATACTGATAGTACACAGGCATATATCTATATACTGATAGTACACAGGCATATATCTATATACTGATAGTACACAGGCATATATCTATATACTGATAGTACACAGGCATATATCTATATACTGATAGTACACAGGCATATATCTATACACTGATAGTACATAGGCATATATCTATATACTGATAGCACACAGGCATATATCTATATACTGATAGTACACAGGCATATATCTATACACTGATAGCACACAGGCCTATATCTATACACTGATAGTACACAGGCCTATATCTATATACTGATAGCACACAGGCATATATCTATATACTGATAGCACACAGGCATATATCTATATACTGATAGTACACAGGCATATATCTATACACTGATAATACACAGGCATATATCTATATACTGATAGTACACAGGCATATATCTATACACTGATAGCACACAGGCATATATCTATACACTGATAGTACACAGGCCTATATCTATATACTGATAGCACACAGGCATATATCTATATACTGATAGCACACAGGCATATATCTATATACTGATAGTACACAGGCATATATCTATACACTGATAATACACAGGCATATATCTATATACTGATAGTACACAGGCATATATCTATATACTGATAGTACACAGGCATATATCTATACACTGATAATACACAGGCATATATCTATATACTGATAGTACACAGGCATATATATATACTGATAGTACACAGGCATATATCTATATACTGATAGTACACAGGCATATATCTATATACTGATAGTACACAGGCATATATCTACATACTGATAGTACACAGGCATATATCTATACACTGATAGTACACAGGCATATATCTATATACTGATAGTACACAGGCATATATCTATACACTGATAGTACACAGGCCTATATCTATATACTGATAGCACACAGGCATATATCTATATACTGATAGCACACAGGCATATATCTATATACTGATAGCACACAGGCATATATCTATATACTGATAGCACACAGGCATATATCTATATACTGATAGCACACAGGCATATATCTATATACTGATAGTACACAGGCCTATATCTATTTACTGATAGTACACAGGCATATATCTATACACTGATAGCACACAGGCATATATCTATACACTGATAGTACACAGGCCTATATCTATATACTGATAGCACACAGGCATATATCTATATACTGATAGCACACAGGCATATATCTATATACTGATAGTACACAGGCATACATCTATATACTGATAGCACACAGGCATATATCTATATACTGATAGTACACAGGCTTATATCTATATACTGATAGTACACAGGCATATATCTATATACTGATAGTACACAGGCATATATCTATATACTGATAGTACACAGGCATATATCTATATACTGATAGTACACAGGCATATATCTATATACTGATAGTACACAGGCATATATCTATATACTGATAGTACACAGGCATATATCTATACACTGATAGCACACAGGCATATATCTATATACTGATAGTACACTGGCATATATCTATATACTGATAGTACACAGGCATATATCTATATACTGATAGTACACAGGCATATATCTATACACTGATAATACACAGGCATATATCTATATACTGATAGTACACAGCATATATCTATATACTGATAGTACACAGGTATATATCTATATACTGATAGCACACAGGCATATATCTATATACTGATAGCACACAGGCATATATCTATACACTGATAGAACACAGGCATATATTAGTACACAGCCATATATCTATATACTGATAGCACACAGGCATATATCTATATACTGATAGTACACAGGCATATATCTATATACTGATAGTACACAGGCGTATATCTATATACTGATAGTACACAGGCGTATATCTATATACTGATAGTACACAGGCGTATATCTATATACTGATAGTACACAGGCGTATATCTATATACTGATAGTACACAGGCATATATCTATATACTGATAGTTCACAGGCATATATCTATATACTGATAGTACACAGGCGTATATCTATATACTGATAGTACACAGGCGTATATCTATATACTGATAGTACCCAGGCATATATCTATATACTGATAGTTCACAGGCATATATCTATATACTGATAGTTCACAGGCATATATCTATATACTGATAGTACACAGGCGTATATCTATATACTGATAGTACACAGGCGTATATCTATATACTGATAGTACACAGGCATATATCTATATACAGATAGTACACAGGCATATATCTATACACTGATAGTACAGAGGCATATATCTATATACTGATAGTACACAGGCATATATCTATATACTGATAGTACACAGGCATATATCTATATACTGATAGTACACAGGCATATATCTATACACTGATAGCACACAGGCATATATCTATATACTGATAGCACACAGGCATATATCTATACACTGATAGTACACAGGCATATATCTATATACTGATAGCACACAGGCATATATCTATATACTGATACCACACAGGCATATATCTATATACTGATAGTACACAGGCATATATCTATATACTGATAGTACACAGGCATATATCTATATACTGATAGCACACAGGCATATATCTATATACTGATAGTACACAGGCATATATCTATATACTGATAGTACACAGGCATATATCTATTTACTGATAGCACACAGGCATATATCTATATACTGATCGCACACAGGCATATATCTATATACTGATAGTACACAGGCATATATCTATATACTGATAGCACACAGGCATATATCTATATACTGATAGCACACAGGCATATATCTATATACTGATAGCACACAGGCATATATCTATATACTGATAGTACACAGGCCTATATCTATTTACTGATAGTACACAGGCATATATCTATACACTGATAGCACACAGGCATATATCTATACACTGATAGTACACAGGCCTATATCTATATACTGATAGCACACAGGCATATATCTATATACTGATAGCACACAGGCATATATCTATATACTGATAGTACACAGGCATACATCTATATACTGATAGCACACAGGCATATATCTATATACTGATAGTACACAGGCTTATATCTATATACTGATAGTACACAGGCATATATCTATATACTGATAGTACACAGGCATATATCTATATACTGATAGTACACAGGCATATATCTATATACTGATAGTACACAGGCATATATCTATATACTGATAGTACACAGGCATATATCTATACACTGATAGTACATAGGCATATATCTATATACTGATAGCACACAGGCATATATCTATATACTGATAGCACACAGGCATATATCTATACACTGATAGCACACAGGCCTATATCTATACACTGATAGTACACAGGCCTATATCTATATACTGATAGCACACAGGCATATATCTATATACTGATAGCACACAGCATATATCTATATACTGATAGTACACAGGCATATATCTATACACTGATAATACACAGGCATATATCTATATACTGATAGTACACAGGCATATATCTATATACTGATAGTACACAGGCATATATCTATACACTGATAGTACACAGGCATATATCTATATACTGATAGTACACAGGCATATATCTATACACTGATAGTACACAGGCATATATCTATATACTGATAGTACACAGGCATATATCTATATACTGATAGTACACAGGCATATATCTATATACTGATAGTACACAGGCATATATCTATATACTGATAGTACACAGGCATATATCTATATACTGATAGTACACAGGCATATATCTATACACTGATAGTACACAGGCATATATCTATATACTGATAGCACACAGGCATATATCTATATACTGATAGCACACAGGCATATATCTATATACTGATAGCACACAGGCATATATCTATATACTGATAGCACACAGGCATATATCTATATACTGATAGTACACAGCCATATATCTATATACAGATAGTACACAGGCATACATCTATATACTGATAGCACACAGGCATACATCTATATACTGATAGTACACAGGCATATATCTATATACTGATAGTACACAGGCATATATCTATATACTGATAGTGCACAGGCATATATCTATATACTGATAGTACACAGGCATATATCTATATACTGATAGTACAAGGCATATATCTATATACTGACAGTACACAGGCATATATCTATACACTGATAGCACACAGGCATATATCTATACACTGATAGTACACAGGCCTATATCTATATACTGATAGCACACAGGCATATATCTATATACTGATAGCACACAGGCATATATCTATATACTGATAGTACACAGGCATATATCTATATACTGATAGTACACAGGCATATATCTATATACTGATAGTACACAGGCGTATATCTATATACTGATAGTACACAGGCGTATATCTATATACTGATAGTACACAGGCGTATATCTATATACTGATAGTACACAGGCGTATATCTATATACTGATAGTACACAGGCGTATATCTATATACTGATAGTACACAGGCGTATATCTATATACAGATAGTACACAGGCGTATATCTATACACTGATAGTACAGAGGCATATATCTATATACTGATAGTACACAGGCATATATCTATATACTGATAGTACACAGGCATATATCTATATACTGATAGTACACAGGCATATATCTATACGCTGATAGTACACAGGCATATATCTATATACTGATAGCACACAGGCATATATCTATATACTGATAGCACACAGGCATATATCTATACACTGATAGTACACAGGCATATATCTATATACTGATAGCACACAGGCATACATCTATATACTGATAGTACACAGGCATACATCTATACACTGATAGTACACAGGCATACATCTATATACTGATAGTACACAGGCATATATCTATATACTGATAGTACACAGGCATATATCTATATACTGATAGTACACAGGCATATATCTATATACTGATAGTACACAGGCATATATCTATATACTGATAGTACACAGGCATATATCTATATACTGATAGTACACAGGCATATATCTATACACTGACAGTACACAGGCATATATCTATATACTGATAGCACACAGGCATATATCTATATACTGATAGTACACAGGCATATAGCTATACACTGATAATACACAGGCATATATCTATATACTGATAGTACACAGGCATATATCTATATACTGATAGTACACAGGCATATATCTATACACTGATAATACACAGGCATATATCTATATACTGATAGTACACAGGCATATATCTATATACTGATAGCACACAGGCATATATCTATACACTGATAGCACACAGGCATATATCTATACACTGATAGCACACAGGCATATATCTATACACTGATAGTACACAGGCCTATATCTATATACTGATAGGCACACAGGCATATATCTATATACTGATAGTACACAGGCATATATCTATATACTGATAGTACACAGGCATATATCTATACACTGATAGCACACAGGCATATATCTATATACTGATAGTACACTGGCATATATCTATATACTGATAGTACACAGGCATATATCTATATACTGATAGTACACAGGCATATATCTATACACTGATAATACACAGGCATATATCTATATACTGATAGTACACAAGCATATATCTATATACTGATAGTACACAGGTATATATCTATATACTGATAGCACACAGGCATATATCTATATACTGATAGCACACAGGCATATATCTATACACTGATAGAACACAGGCATATATTAGTACACAGCCATATATCTATATACTGATAGCACACAGGCATATATCTATATACTGATAGTACACAGGCATATATCTATATACTGATAGTACACAGGCGTATATCTATATACTGATAGTACACAGGCGTATATCTATATACTGATAGTACACAGGCGTATATCTATATACTGATAGTACACAGGCGTATATCTATATACTGATAGTACACAGGCGTATATCTATATACTGATAGTACACAGGCATATATCTATATACAGATAGTACACAGGCATATATCTATACACTGATAGTACAGAGGCATATATCTATATACTGATAGCACACAGGCATATATCTATATACTGATAGTACACAGGCATATATCTATACACTGATAGCACACAGGCCTATATCTATACACTGATAGTACACAGGCCTATATCTATATACTGATAGCACACAGGCATATATCTATATACTGATAGCACACAGGCATATATCTATATACTGATAGTACACAGGCATATATCTATACACTGATAATACACAGGCATATATCTATATACTGATAGTACACAGGCATATATCTATACACTGATAGCACACAGGCATATATCTATACACTGATAGTACACAGGCCTATATCTATATACTGATAGCACACAGGCATATATCTATATACTGATAGCACACAGGCATATATCTATATACTGATAGTACACAGGCATATATCTATACACTGATAATACACAGGCATATATCTATATACTGATAGTACACAGGCATATATCTATATACTGATAGTACACAGGCATATATCTATACACTGATAATACACAGGCATATATCTATATACTGATAGTACACAGGCATATATCTATATACTGATAGTACACAGGCATATATCTATATACTGATAGTACACAGGCATATATCTATATACTGATAGTACACAGGCATATATCTACATACTGATAGTACACAGGCATATATCTATACACTGATAGTACACAGGCATATATCTATATACTGATAGTACACAGGCATATATCTATACACTGATAGTACACAGGCCTATATCTATATACTGATAGCACACAGGCATATATCTATATACTGATAGCACACAGGCATATATCTATATACTGATAGCACACAGGCATATATCTATATACTGATAGCACACAGGCATATATCTATATACTGATAGCACACAGGCATATATCTATATACTGATAGTACACAGGCCTATATCTATTTACTGATAGTACACAGGCATATATCTATACACTGATAGCACACAGGCATATATCTATACACTGATAGTACACAGGCCTATATCTATATACTGATAGCACACAGGCATATATCTATATACTGATAGCACACAGGCATATATCTATATACTGATAGTACACAGGCATACATCTATATACTGATAGCACACAGGCATATATCTATATACTGATAGTACACAGGCTTATATCTATATACTGATAGTACACAGGCATATATCTATATACTGATAGTACACAGGCATATATCTATATACTGATAGTACACAGGCATATATCTATATACTGATAGTACACAGGCATATATCTATATACTGATAGTACACAGGCATATATCTATATACTGATAGTACACAGGCATATATCTATACACTGATAGCACACAGGCATATATCTATATACTGATAGTACACTGGCATATATCTATATACTGATAGTACACAGGCATATATCTATATACTGATAGTACACAGGCATATATCTATACACTGATAATACACAGGCATATATCTATATACTGATAGTACACAAGCATATATCTATATACTGATAGTACACAGGTATATATCTATATACTGATAGCACACAGGCATATATCTATATACTGATAGCACACAGGCATATATCTATACACTGATAGAACACAGGCATATATTAGTACACAGCCATATATCTATATACTGATAGCACACAGGCATATATCTATATACTGATAGTACACAGGCATATATCTATATACTGATAGTACACAGGCGTATATCTATATACTGATAGTACACAGGCGTATATCTATATACTGATAGTACACAGGCGTATATCTATATACTGATAGTACACAGGCGTATATCTATATACTGATAGTACACAGGCATATATCTATATACTGATAGTTCACAGGCATATATCTATATACTGATAGTACACAGGCGTATATCTATATACTGATAGTACACAGGCGTATATCTATATACTGATAGTACCCAGGCATATATCTATATACTGATAGTTCACAGGCATATATCTATATACTGATAGTTCACAGGCATATATCTATATACTGATAGTACACAGGCGTATATCTATATACTGATAGTACACAGGCGTATATCTATATACTGATAGTACACAGGCATATATCTATATACAGATAGTACACAGGCATATATCTATACACTGATAGTACAGAGGCATATATCTATATACTGATAGTACACAGGCATATATCTATATACTGATAGTACACAGGCATATATCTATATACTGATAGTACACAGGCATATATCTATACACTGATAGCACACAGGCATATATCTATATACTGATAGCACACAGGCATATATCTATACACTGATAGTACACAGGCATATATCTATATACTGATAGCACACAGGCATATATCTATATACTGATACCACACAGGCATATATCTATATACTGATAGTACACAGGCATATATCTATATACTGATAGTACACAGGCATATATCTATATACTGATAGCACACAGGCATATATCTATATACTGATAGTACACAGGCATATATCTATATACTGATAGTACACAGGCATATATCTATTTACTGATAGCACACAGGCATATATCTATATACTGATCGCACACAGGCATATATCTATATACTGATAGTACACAGGCATATATCTATATACTGATAGCACACAGGCATATATCTATATACTGATAGCACACAGGCATATATCTATATACTGATAGCACACAGGCATATATCTATATACTGATAGTACACAGGCCTATATCTATTTACTGATAGTACACAGGCATATATCTATACACTGATAGTACACAGGCATATATCTATATACTGATAGCACACAGGCATATATCTATATACTGATAGCACACAGGCATATATCTATATACTGATAGTACACAGGCCTATATCTATTTACTGATAGTACACAGGCCTATATCTATACACTGATAGTACACAGGCATATATCTATACACTGATAGTACACAGGCCTATATCTATATACTGATAGCACACAGGCATATATCTATATACTGATAGCACACAGGCATATATCTACATACTGATAGTACACAGGCATATATCTATACACTGATAGTACACAGGCATATATCTATATACTGATAGTACACAGGCATATATCTATACACTGATAGTACACAGGCCTATATCTATATACTGATAGCACACAGGCATATATCTATATACTGATAGCACACAGGCATATATCTATATACTGATAGCACACAGGCATATATCTATATACTGATAGCACACAGGCATATATCTATATACTGATAGTACACAGCCATATATCTATATACAGATAGTACACAGGCATATATCTATATACTGATAGCACACAGGCATACATCTATATACTGATAGTACACAGGCATATATCTATATACTGATAGTACACAGGCATATATCTATATACTGATAGTGCACAGGCATATATCTATATACTGATAGTACACAGGCATATATCTATATACTGATAGTACAAGGCATATATCTATATACTGACAGTACACAGGCATATATCTATACACTGATAGCACACAGGCATATATCTATACACTGATAGTACACAGGCCTATATCTATATACTGATAGCACACAGGCATATATCTATATACTGATAGCACACAGGCATATATCTATATACTGATAGTACACAGGCATATATCTATATACTGATAGTACACAGGCATATATCTATATACTGATAGTACACAGGCGTATATCTATATACTGATAGTACACAGGCGTATATCTATATACTGATAGTACACAGGCGTATATCTATATACTGATAGTACACAGGCGTATATCTATATACTGATAGTACACAGGCGTATATCTATATACTGATAGTACACAGGCGTATATCTATATACAGATAGTACACAGGCGTATATCTATACACTGATAGTACAGAGGCATATATCTATATACTGATAGTACACAGGCATATATCTATATACTGATAGTACACAGGCATATATCTATATACTGATAGTACACAGGCATATATCTATACGCTGATAGTACACAGGCATATATCTATATACTGATAGCACACAGGCATATATCTATATACTGATAGCACACAGGCATATATCTATACACTGATAGTACACAGGCATATATCTATATACTGATAGCACACAGGCATACATCTATATACTGATAGTACACAGGCATACATCTATACACTGATAGTACACAGGCATACATCTATATACTGATAGTACACAGGCATATATCTATATACTGATAGTACACAGGCATATATCTATATACTGATAGTACACAGGCATATATCTATATACTGATAGTACACAGGCATATATCTATATACTGATAGTACACAGGCATATATCTATATACTGATAGTACACAGGCATATATCTATATACTGATAGTACACAGGCATATATCTATATACTGATAGCACACAGGCATATATCTATATACTGATAGTACACAGGCATATATCTATATACTGATAGTACACAGGCATATATCTATTTACTGATAGTACACAGGCATATATCTATATACTGATAGTACACAGGCATATATCTATACACTGATAGTACACAGGCATATATCTATATACTGATCGCACACAGGCATATATCTATATACTGATAGTACACAGGCATATATCTATATACTGATAGCACACAGGCATATATCTATATACTGATAGTACACAGGTATATATCTATATACTGATAGTACACAGGCATATATCTATATACTGATAGCACACAGGCATATATCTATATACTGATAGCACACAGGCATATATCTATATACTGATAGCACACAGGCATATATCTATATACTGATATTACACAGCCATATATCTATATACTGATAGTACACAGGCATATATCTATATACTGATAGTACACAGGCATATATCTATATACTGATAGTACACAGGCATATATCTATACACTGATAGTACACAGGCCTATATCTATTTACTGATAGTACACAGGCATATATCTATACACTGATAGCACACAGGCATATATCTATACACTGATAGTACACAGGCCTATATCTATATACTGATAGCACACAGGCATATATCTATATACTGATAGCACACAGGCATATATCTATATACTGATAGTACACAGGCATACATCTATATACTGATAGCACACAGGCATATATCTATATACTGATAGTACACAGGCTTATATCTATATACTGATAGTACACAGGCATATATCTATATACTGATAGTACACAGGCATATATCTATATACTGATAGTACACAGGCATATATCTATATACTGATAGTACACAGGCATATATCTATATACTGATAGTACACAGGCATATATCTATACACTGATAGTACATAGGCATATATCTATATAGTGATAGCACACAGGCATATATCTATATACTGATAGTACACAGGCATATATCTATACACTGATAGCACACAGGCCTATATCTATACACTGATAGTACACAGGCCTATATCTATATACTGATAGCACACAGGCATATATCTATATACTGATAGCACACAGGCATATATCTATATACTGATAGTACACAGGCATATATCTATACACTGATAATACACAGGCATATATCTATATACTGATAGTACACAGGCATATATCTATATACTGATAGTACACAGGCATATATCTATACACTGATAATACACAGGCATATATCTATATACTGATAGTACACAGGCATATATCTATATACTGATAGTACACAGGCATATATCTATATACTGATAGTACACAGGCATATATCTATATACTGATAGTACACAGGCATATATCTACATACTGATAGTACACAGGCATATATCTATACACTGATAGTACACAGGCATATATCTATATACTGATAGTACACAGGCATATATCTATACACTGATAGTACACAGGCCTATATCTATATACTGATAGCACACAGGCATATATCTATATACTGATAGCACACAGGCATATATCTATATACTGATAGCACACAGGCATATATCTATATACTGATAGCACACAGGCATATATCTATATACTGATAGTACACAGCCATATATCTATATACAGATAGTACACAGGCATATATCTATATACTGATAGCACACAGGCATACATCTATATACTGATAGTACACAGGCATATATCTATATACTGATAGTACACAGGCATATATCTATATACTGATAGTGCACAGGCATATATCTATATACTGATAGTACACAGGCATATATCTATATACTGATAGTACAAGGCATATATCTATATACTGACAGTACACAGGCATATATCTATACACTGATAGCACACAGGCATATATCTATACACTGATAGTACACAGGCCTATATCTATATACTGATAGCACACAGGCATATATCTATATACTGATAGCACACAGGCATATATCTATATACTGATAGTACACAGGCATATATCTATATACTGATAGTACACAGGCATATATCTATATACTGATAGTACACAGGCGTATATCTATATACTGATAGTACACAGGCGTATATCTATATACTGATAGTACACAGGCGTATATCTATATACTGATAGTACACAGGCGTATATCTATATACTGATAGTACACAGGCGTATATCTATATACTGATAGTACACAGGCGTATATCTATATACAGATAGTACACAGGCGTATATCTATACACTGATAGTACAGAGGCATATATCTATATACTGATAGTACACAGGCATATATCTATATACTGATAGTACACAGGCATATATCTATATACTGATAGTACACAGGCATATATCTATACGCTGATAGTACACAGGCATATATCTATATACTGATAGCACACAGGCATATATCTATATACTGATAGCACACAGGCATATATCTATACACTGATAGTACACAGGCATATATCTATATACTGATAGCACACAGGCATACATCTATATACTGATAGTACACAGGCATACATCTATACACTGATAGTACACAGGCATACATCTATATACTGATAGTACACAGGCATATATCTATATACTGATAGTACACAGGCATATATCTATATACTGATAGTACACAGGCATATATCTATATACTGATAGTACACAGGCATATATCTATATACTGATAGTACACAGGCATATATCTATATACTGATAGTACACAGGCATATATCTATACACTGATAGTACACAGGCATATATCTATATACTGATAGTACACAGGCAATATCTATATACTGATAGTACACAGGCATATATCTATATACTGATAGCACACAGGCATATATCTATATACTGATAGTACACAGGCATATATCTATATACTGATAGTACACAGGCATATATCTATATACTGATAGCACACAGGCATATATCTATATACTTATAGCACACAGGCATATATCTATATACTGATAGCACACAGGCATATATCTATATACTGATAGCACACAGGCATATATCTATATACTGATAGCACACAGGCATATATCTATATACTGATAGCACACAGGCATATATCTATATACTGATAGCACACAGGCATATATCTATATACTGATAGCACACAGGCATATATCTATATACTGATAGTACACAGGCATATATCTATATACTGATAGCACACAGGCATATATCTATATACTGATAGCACACAGGCATATATCTATATACTGATAGCACACAGGCATATATCTATATACTGATAGCACACAGGCATATATCTATATACTGATAGTACACAGGCATATATCTATATACTGATAGCACACAGGCATATATCTATATACTGATAGTACACAGGCATATATCTATATACTGATAGTACACAGGCATATATCTATATACTGATAGTACACAGGCATATATCTATATACTGATAGCACACAGGCATATATCTATATACTGATAGCACACAGGCATATATCTATATACTGATAGTACACAGGCATATATCTATATACTGATAGCACACAGGCATATATCTATATACTGATAGCACACAGGCATATATCTATATACTGATAGCACACAGGCATATATCTATATACTGATAGTACACAGGCATATATCTATATACTGATAGTACACAGGCATATATCTATACACTGATAGCACACAGGCATATATCTATACACTGATAGTACACAGGCCTATATCTATATACTGATAGCACACAGGCATATATCTATATACTGATAGCACACAGGCATATATCTATATACTGATAGTACACAGGCATACATCTATATACTGATAGTACACAGGCATATATCTATATACTGATAGTACACAGGCATATATCTATATACTGATAGTACACAGGCATATATCTATATACTGATAGTACACAGGCATATATCTATATACTGATAGTACACAGGCATATATCTATATACTGATAGTACACAGGCATATATCTATACACTGATAGTACACAGGCATATATCTATATACTGATAGTACACAGGCAATATCTATATACTGATAGTACACAGGCATATATCTATATACTGATAGCACACAGGCATATATCTATATACTGATAGTACACAGGCATATATCTATATACTGATAGTACACAGGCATATATCTATATACTGATAGCACACAGGCATATATCTATATACTTATAGCACACAGGCATATATCTATATACTGATAGCACACAGGCATATATCTATATACTGATAGCACACAGGCATATATCTATACACTGATAGTACACAGGCCTATATCTATATACTGATAGCACACAGGCATATATCTATACACTGATAGTACACAGGCCTATATCTATATACTGATAGCACACAGGCATATATCTATATACTGATAGCACACAGGCATATATCTATATACTGATAGTACACAGGCATATATCTATACACTGATAATACACAGGCATATATCTATATACTGATAGTACACAGGCATATATCTATATACTGATAGTACACAGGCATATATCTATACACTGATAATACACAGGCATATATCTATATACTGATAGTACACAGGCATATATCTATATACTGATAGTACACAGGCATATATCTATACACTGATAGCACACAGGCATATATCTATACACTGATAGTACACAGGCCTATATCTATATACTGATAGCACACAGGCATATATCTATATACTGATAGTACACAGGCATATATCTATATACTGATAGTACACAGGCATATATCTATACACTGATAGCACACAGGCATATATCTATATACTGATAGTACACTGGCATATATCTATATACTGATAGTACACAGGCATGTATCTATATACTGATAGTACACAGACATATATAACTATACACTGATAATACACAGGCATATATCTATATACTGATAGTACACAGGCATATATCTATATACTGATAGTACACAGGCATATATCTATATACTGATAGTACACAGGCATATATCTATATACTGATAGTACACAGGCATATATCTATATACTGATAGTACACAGGTATATATCTATATACTGATAGCACACAGGCATATATCTATATACTGATAGCACACAGGCATATATCTATACACTGATAGAACACAGGCATATATTAGTACACAGCCATATATCTATATACTGATAGCACACAGGCATATATCTATATACTGATAGTACACAGGCATATATCTATATACTGATAGTACACAGGCATATATCTATATACTAATAGTACACAGGCATATATCTATACACTGATAGTACACAGGCGTATATCTATATACTGATAGTACACAGGCGTATATCTATATACTGATAGTACACAGGCATATATCTATATACTGATAGTACACAGGCATATATCTATATACTGATAGTACACAGGCATATATCTATACACTGATAATACACAGGCATATATCTATACACTGATAGTACACAGGAATATATCTATATACTGATAGCTCACAGGCATATATCTATATACTGATAGTACACAGGCATATATCTATATACAGATAGTACACAGGCATATATCTATACACTGATAGTACAGAGGCATATATCTATATACTGATAGTACACAGGCATATATCTATATACTGATAGTACACAGGCATATATCTATATACTGATAGTACACAGGCATATATCTATACACTGATAGTACACAGGCATATATCTATATACTGATAGCACACAGGCATATATCTATATACTGATAGTACACAGGCATATATCTATACACTGATAGCACACAGGCATATATCTATATACTGATAGCACACAGGCATATATCTATATACTGATAGTACACAGGCATATATCTATACACTGATAGCACACAGGCATATATCTATATACTGATAGTACACAGGCATATATCTATACACTGATAATACACAGGCATATATCTATATACTGATAGTACACAGGCATATATCTATATACTGATAGCACACAGGCATATATCTATACACTGATAGTACACAGGCATATATCTATATACTGATAGCACACAGGCATATATCTATATACTGATAGCACACAGGCATATATCTATACACTGATAGAACACAGGCATATATCTATATACTGATAGCACACAGGCATATATCTATATACTGATAGCACACAGGCATATATCTATATACTGATAGTACACAGGCATATATCTATATACTGATAGTACACAGGCATATATCTATATACTGATAGTACACAGGCATATATCTATATACTGATAGTACACAGGCATATATCTATATACTGATAGTACACAGGCATTTATCTATATACTGATAGTACACAGGCATATATCTATACACTGATAGTACACAGGCATATATCTATATACTGATAGTACACAGGCATATATCTATATACTGATAGTACACAGGCATATATCTATATACTGATAGCACACAGGCGTATATCTATATACTGATAGCACACAGGCATATATCTATATACTGATAGTACACAGGCATATATCTATATACTGATAGTACACAGGCATATATCTATATACTGATAGCACACAGGCGTATATCTATATACTGATAGTACACAGGCATATATCTATATACTGATAGTACACAGGCATATATCTATATACTGATAGCACACAGGCATATATCTATATACTGATAGCACACAGGCATATATCTATACACTGATAGTACACAGGCATATATCTATACACTGATAATACCCAGGCATATATCTATATACTGATAGTACACAGGCATATATCTATAAACTGATAGTACACAGGCATATATCTATATACTGATAGTACACAGGCATATATCTATATACTGATAGTACACAGGCAGATATCTATATACTGATAGTACACAGGCATATATCTATATACTGATAGTACACAGGCATATATCTATATACTGATAGTACACAGGCATATATCTATATACTGATAGTACACAGGCATATATCTATATACTGATAGTACACAGGCATATATCTATACACTGACAGTACACAGGCATATATCTATATACTGATAGCACACAGGCATATATCTATATACTGATAGTACACAGGCATATAGCTATACACTGATAATACACAGGCATATATCTATATACTGATAGTACACAGGCATATATCTATATACTGATAGTACACAGGCATATATCTATACACTGATAATACACAGGCATATATCTATATACTGATAGTACACAGGCATATATCTATATACTGATAGCACACAGGCATATATCTATACACTGATAGCACACAGGCATATATCTATACACTGATAGCACACAGGCCTATATCTATACACTGATAGTACACAGGCCTATATCTATATACTGATAGCACACAGGCATATATCTATATACTGATAGTACACAGGCATATATCTATATACTGATAGTACACAGGCATATATCTATACACTGATAGCACACAGGCATATATCTATATACTGATAGTACACTGGCATATATCTATATACTGATAGTACACAGGCATATATCTATATACTGATAGTACACAGGCATATATCTATACACTGATAATACACAGGCATATTTCTATATACTGATAGTACACAAGCATATATCTATATACTGATAGTACACAGGTATATATCTATATACTGATAGCACACAGGCATATATCTATATACTGATAGCACACAGGCATATATCTATACACTGATAGAACACAGGCATATATTAGTACACAGCCATATATCTATATACTGATAGCACACAGGCATATATCTATATACTGATAGTACACAGGCATATATCTATATACTGATAGTACACAGGCGTATATCTATATACTGATAGTACACAGGCGTATATCTATATACTGATAGTACACAGGCGTATATCTATATACTGATAGTACACAGGCGTATATCTATATACTGATAGTACACAGGCGTATATCTATATACTGATAGTACACAGGCATATATCTATATACAGATAGTACACAGGCATATATCTATACACTGATAGTACAGAGGCATATATCTATATACTGATAGTACACAGGCATATATCTATATACTGATAGTACACAGGCATATATCTATACACTGATAGTACACAGGCATATATCTATACACTGATAGTACACAGGCATATATCTATATACTGATAGCACACAGGCATATATCTATATACTGATAGCACACAGGCATATATCTATACACTGATAGTACACAGGCATATATCTATATACTGATAGCACACAGGCATATATCTATACACTGATAGTACACAGGCATATATCTATATACTGATAGCACACAGGCATATATCTATATACTGATAGTACACAGGCATATATCTATATACTGATAGTACACAGGCATATATCTATATACTGATAGCACACAGGCATATATCTATATACTGATAGTACACAGGCATATATCTATATACTGATAGCACACAGGCATATATCTATATACTGATAGTACACAGGCATATATCTATATACTGATAGTACACAGGCATATATCTATATACTGATAGCACACAGGCATATATCTATATACTGATAGCACACAGGCATATATCTATATACTGATAGTACACAGGCATATATCTATATACTGATAGCACACAGGCATATATCTATATACTGATAGCACACAGGCATATATCTATATACTGATAGCACACAGGCATATATCTATATACTGATAGTACACAGGCCTATATCTATATACTGATAGTACACAGGCATATATCTATACACTGATAGCACACAGGCATATATCTATACACTGATAGTACACAGGCCTATATCTATATACTGATAGCACACAGGCATATATCTATATACTGATAGCACACAGGCATATATCTATATACTGATAGTACACAGGCATACATCTATATACTGATAGCACACAGGCATATATCTATATACTGATAGTACACAGGCTTATATCTATATACTGATAGTACACAGGCATATATCTATATACTGATAGTACACAGGCATATATCTATATACTGATAGTACACAGGCATATATCTATATACTGATAGTACACAGGCATATATCTATATACTGATAGTACACAGGCATATATCTATACACTGATAGTACACAGGCATATATCTATATACTGATAGTACACAGGCATATATCTATATACTGATAGCACACAGGCATATATCTATATACTGATAGTACACAGGCATATATCTATATACTGATAGTACACAGGCATATATCTATATACTGATAGCACACAGGCATATATCTATATACTGATAGCACACAGGCATATATCTATATACTGATAGCACACAGGCATATATCTATATACTGATAGCACACAGGCATATATCTATATACTGATAGCACACAGGCATATATCTATATACTGATAGCACACAGGCATATATCTATATACTGATAGCACACAGGCATATATCTATATACTGATAGTACACAGGCATATATCTATATACTGATAGCACACAGGCATATATCTATATACTGATAGCACACAGGCATATATCTATATACTGATAGCACACAGGCATATATCTATATACTGATAGCACACAGGCATATATCTATATACTGATAGTACACAGGCATATATCTATATACTGATAGCACACAGGCATATATCTATATACTGATAGTACACAGGCATATATCTATATACTGATAGTACACAGGCATATATCTATATACTGATAGTACACAGGCATATATCTATATACTGATAGCACACAGGCATATATCTATATACTGATAGCACACAGGCATATATCTATATACTGATAGTACACAGGCATATATCTATATACTGATAGCACACAGGCATATATCTATATACTGATAGCACACAGGCATATATCTATATACTGATAGCACACAGGCATATATCTATATACTGATAGTACACAGGCATATATCTATATACTGATAGTACACAGGCATATATCTATACACTGATAGCACACAGGCATATATCTATACACTGATAGCACACAGGCCTATATCTATATACTGATAGCACACAGGCATATATCTATATACTGATAGCACACAGGCATATATCTATATACTGATAGTACACAGGCATACATCTATATACTGATAGTACACAGGCATATATCTATATACTGATAGTACACAGGCATATATCTATATACTGATAGTACACAGGCATATATCTTAATACTGATAGTACACAGGCATATATCTATATACTGATAGTACACAGGCATATATCTATATACTGATAGTACACAGGCATATATCTATACACTGATAGTACACAGGCATATATCTATATACTGATAGTACACAGGCAATATCTATATACTGATAGTACACAGGCATATATCTATATACTGATAGCACACAGGCATATATCTATATACTGATAGTACACAGGCATATATCTATATACTGATAGTACACAGGCATATATCTATATACTGATAGCACACAGGCATATATCTATATACTTATAGCACACAGGCATATATCTATATACTGATAGCACACAGGCATATATCTATATACTGATAGCACACAGGCATATATCTATATACTGATAGCACACAGGCATATATCTATATACTGATAGCACACAGGCATATATCTATATACTGATAGCACACAGGCATATATCTATATACTGATAGCACACAGGCATATATCTATATACTGATAGTACACAGGCATATATCTATATACTGATAGCACACAGGCATATATCTATATACTGATAGCACACAGGCATATATCTATATACTGATAGCACACAGGCATATATCTATATACTGATAGCACACAGGCATATATCTATATACTGATAGTACACAGGCATATATCTATATACTGATAGCACACAGGCATATATCTATATACTGATAGTACACAGGCATATATCTATATACTGATAGTACACAGGCATATATCTATATACTGATAGTACACAGGCATATATCTATATACTGATAGCACACAGGCATATATCTATATACTGATAGCACACAGGCATATATCTATATACTGATAGTACACAGGCATATATCTATATACTGATAGCACACAGGCATATATCTATATACTGATAGCACACAGGCATATATCTATATACTGATAGCACACAGGCATATATCTATATACTGATAGTACACAGGCATATATCTATATACTGATAGTACACAGGCATATATCTATACACTGATAGCACACAGGCATATATCTATACACTGATAGTACACAGGCCTATATCTATATACTGATAGCACACAGGCATATATCTATATACTGATAGCACACAGGCATATATCTATATACTGATAGTACACAGGCATACATCTATATACTGATAGTACACAGGCATATATCTATATACTGATAGTACACAGGCATATATCTATATACTGATAGTACACAGGCATATATCTATATACTGATAGTACACAGGCATATATCTATATACTGATAGTACACAGGCATATATCTATATACTGATAGTACACAGGCATATATCTATACACTGATAGTACACAGGCATATGTCTATATACTGATAGTACACAGGCAATATCTATATACTGATAGTACACAGGCATATATCTATATACTGATAGCACACAGGCATATATCTATATACTGATAGTACACAGGCATATATCTATATACTGATAGTACACAGGCATATATCTATATACTGATAGCACACAGGCATATATCTATATACTTATAGCACACAGGCATATATCTATATACTGATAGCACACAGGCATATATCTATATACTGATAGCACACAGGCATATATCTATACACTGATAGTACACAGGCCTATATCTATATACTGATAGCACACAGGCATATATCTATACACTGATAGTACACAGGCCTATATCTATATACTGATAGCACACAGGCATATATCTATATACTGATAGCACACAGGCATATATCTATATACTGATAGTACACAGGCATATATCTATACACTGATAATACACAGGCATATATCTATATACTGATAGTACACAGGCATATATCTATATACTGATAGTACACAGGCATATATCTATACACTGATAGCACACAGGCATATATCTATACACTGATAGTACACAGGCCTATATCTATATACTGATAGCACACAGGCATATATCTATATACTGATAGTACACAGGCATATATCTATATACTGATAGTACACAGGCATATATCTATACACTGATAGCACACAGGCATATATCTATATACTGATAGTACACTGGCATATATCTATATACTGATAGTACACAGGCATGTATCTATATACTGATAGTACACAGACATATATAACTATACACTGATAATACACAGGCATATATCTATATACTGATAGTACACAGGCATATATCTATATACTGATAGTACACAGGCATATATCTATATACTGATAGTACACAGGCATATATCTATATACTGATAGTACACAGGCATATATCTATATACTGATAGTACACAGGTATATATCTATATACTGATAGCACACAGGCATATATCTATATACTGATAGCACACAGGCATATATCTATACACTGATAGAACACAGGCATATATTAGTACACAGCCATATATCTATATACTGATAGCACACAGGCATATATCTATATACTGATAGTACACAGGCATATATCTATATACTGATAGTACACAGGCATATATCTATATACTAATAGTACACAGGCATATATCTATACACTGATAGTACACAGGCGTATATCTATATACTGATAGTACACAGGCGTATATCTATATACTGATAGTACACAGGCATATATCTATATACTGATAGTACACAGGCATATATCTATATACTGATAGTACACAGGCATATATCTATACACTGATAATACACAGGCATATATCTATACACTGATAGTACACAGGAATATATCTATATACTGATAGCTCACAGGCATATATCTATATACTGATAGTACACAGGCATATATCTATATACAGATAGTACACAGGCATATATCTATACACTGATAGTACAGAGGCATATATCTATATACTGATAGTACACAGGCATATATCTATATACTGATAGTACACAGGCATATATCTATATACTGATAGTACACAGGCATATATCTATACACTGATAGTACACAGGCATATATCTATATACTGATAGCACACAGGCATATATCTATATACTGATAGTACACAGGCATATATCTATACACTGATAGCACACAGGCATATATCTATATACTGATAGCACACAGGCATATATCTATACACTGATAGTACACAGGCATATATCTATATACTGATAGCACACAGGCATATATCTATATACTGATAGCACACAGGCATATATCTATACACTGATAGTACACAGGCATATATCTATATACTGATAGCACACAGGCATATATCTATATACTGATAGCACACAGGCATATATCTATATACTGATAGTACACAGGCATATATCTATATACTGATAGTACACAGGCATATATCTATATACTGATAGTACACAGGCATATATCTATATACTGATAGTACACAGGCATATATCTATATACTGATAGTACACAGGCATTTATCTATATACTGATAGTACACAGGCATATATCTATACACTGATAGTACACAGGCATATATCTATATACTGATAGTACACAGGCATATATCTATATACTGATAGTACACAGGCATATATCTATATACTGATAGCACACAGGCGTATATCTATATACTGATAGCACACAGGCATATATCTATATACTGATAGTACACAGGCATATATCTATATACTGATAGTACACAGGCATATATCTATATACTGATAGCACACAGGCGTATATCTATATACTGATAGTACACAGGCATATATCTATATACTGATAGTACACAGGCATATATCTATATACTGATAGCACACAGGCATATATCTATATACTGATAGCACACAGGCATATATCTATACACTGATAGTACACAGGCATATATCTATACACTGATAATACCCAGGCATATATCTATATACTGATAGTACACAGGCATATATCTATAAACTGATAGTACACAGGCATATATCTATATACTGATAGTACACAGGCATATATCTATATACTGATAGTACACAGGCAGATATCTATATACTGATAGTACACAGGCAGCTGTTAGGACATACCTCAATATGCCCTAACAACAGGAAATATGGTAGGACAGCCCTGGGGTCCTTCAATGGACCCTGGGCTGTCTGCCCATATATGGTATGTCCCTCAATCGCGTCACAGGGATTCCTGCGATGCGATCCAAGGGGCATCTCCCTTTCTCCTGAATGCTGCAGTCCGCTGTGATCGCAGCATTCAGGGGAATAGCGGCGGAGATGAGAGGTTTCTCTGATCTCCGCCGTTATAGAGGGGGGCTGTGGCTGTGTAATACAACCATTGCCCCGCTCCTGACATAAGTGAGAGCGCTGTCAGCATGAGGTGATGCGGCCGGCGCTGCACTATAATAAGCGGCGGTGCAGGCACTGAAGACAGAACATGGGGGTGTTTTGCAGCGCGCCCGCCATGTTCTGTCTTCAGTGCCGGCAATCATTAGTGCAGCGCTGGCCGCAACGCATCATCCTGACCCCGCGCACTCGTCAGGACTCAGGAGCCGGGCAATGACTATCACACAGCCGCAGCCCCGCTCTCATACATTCATGTGTTACTATACTGAGCTGTGCGGCCGCAGAGCTAAGTATCGAAATACATGAAATAACGGTATCGAAACAGTATGGAAGTTTCGATGCATCGTGCATCCCTAACGGTCATAGATGAGGTCATAGAGTTTGGTGGTTTCTTATGTTGATCTGTTAGATTCTTCGCACTCTCTGCTGTATTGTACTGAATTGTTACATATGTGAAATCAGGGGGAAGATCTGACTATTATTAAAACAGAGGATGAAGAAGAAGAGCGAGTGAGGGTCGATCAACCGTGTAAGAGTGAACCGGAGGAGGAAATTCCAGGAGGTGTTACCAGAGGTCAGTAATAATGAATTTAGAAAGTGAACTCCGTGGTTTATTAAGCAGGACCTGCTGTGTTTTTTTAACCACATTCCTCCCCTTATACTTGGCGTCCTCCAGATTCCAACGCTGTCTTTTTCTTTTTTGCCCCCCTCCATGTTGTTCCACTACAGCCCTTACTCCGTTTTGCACCTAACATATGCGTGTTGTAATTAAAGGTACAAAGAGGAGACACCATCTCTCCTCAGTAGGCGTTGCCTCACTTTTTGCTGTGACACTGTCCAATCAGAGCGGACCGCTTCACAGCGATGCAGAAAACCTGCTGATTTTGAGACATTTCCTGCAGGTCTTTTGCATCGCTGTGAGGCTGTCCACTATGATTAGATAGCGTCACAGCAATGAGCGAGTCAACATCTACTGAGGAGAGAAAAGGTCTTCTCCTTTCTGTTCTCTTTAAGGTGGGGTTCCTCCTTAGTTCTACATTACAGTAACACGTCAGACAATGTGTTATACATAGTGCAGGACCTGAGGGAGCTGTGACTGCACATAGAAGTTCTCTACAAGGTGTTCTATGAATCCGGTCATGCACTAGGCTTAGCATCAGATTTTGGGGGGCACCAGCTGCGATTAACAGCTGCACTCTAGGCCGAGATCTAGGAAAGCTCAGCTCAACCACTTACAGAGAATGTGTCATCAGAAAATGATCTATTGTTTAAATCAAGTTTCTGTTAAACATATTTTTTATGATTTTTTGGTGGGTTTTTTTTATATTATTTTTTTGTCTTTATCTAATCTTGCAGTTTGCCCTCTGGCCAATGAGTCTCATAGTAGACTGCTCCTTACAGTTCTCAGCAGTCATCTCATTATCATCACAGGCAGGATTACACTAACAGGTAACATCTATATATGTAGATAACAAAGAATCCACCATTCATAATAGACTGACCCTTCCTGTTCTGTAGAGATCATTTCTCAGCAGTCATCTCATTATCATCACAGGCAGGATTACACTGACAGGTAACATCTATATATAGATAATACAGAATCCACCATTCATAATGGACTGACCCTTCCTGTTCTGTATAGATCACTTCTCATCACACCTCTCATTATCATCACAGGCAGGATTACACTGACAGGTAACATCTATATATGTAGATAACAAAGAATCCACCATTCATAATAGACTGACCCTTCCTGTTCTGTAGAGATCATTTCTCAGCACTCATCTCATTATCATCACAGGCAGGATTACACTGACAGGTAACATCTATATATAGATAATACAGAATCCACCATTCATAATGGACTGATCCTTCCTGTTATGTAGAGATCATTTCTCAGCAGTCATCTCATTATCATCACAGGCAGGATTACACTGACAGGTAACATCTATATATAGATAATACAGAATCCACCATTCATAATAGACTGATCCTCCCTGTTCTGTAGAGAACATTTCTCAGCACTCATCTCATTATCGTCACAGACAGGATTACACTGACAGGTAACATCTATATATAGATAATACAGAATCCACCATTCATAATGGACTGACCCTTCCTGTTCTGTATAGATCACTTCTCATCACACCTCTCATTATCATCACAGGCAGGATTACACTGACAGGTAACATCTATATATAGATAATACAGAATCCACCATTCATAATAGACTGATCCTCCCTGTTCTGTAGAGAACATTTCTCAGCACTCATCTCATTATCATCACAGGCAGGATTACACTGACAGGTAACATCTATATATGTAGATAACAAAGAATCCACCATTCATAATAGACTGACCCTTCCTGTTCTGTAGAGATCATTTCTCAGCACTCATCTCATTATCATCACAGGCAGGATTACACTGACAGGTAACATCTATATATAGATAATACAGAATCCACCATTCATAATGGACTGACCCTTCCTGTTCTGTATAGATCACTTCTCATCACACCTCTCATTATCATCACAGGCAGGATTACACTGACAGGTAACGTGTATATATAGATAACACAGGATCCACCATTCATAATGTACCATCTCATTATCATTACAGGCAGGGTTACACTGACAGGTTACACCTATATATATATATATATATATATATATATACACACTATAGAACAGGGTATAGGAGCGGCACTGTGTAGATAGCCAAGAAACGGTTGGTGCTAGCTTCAAAAATTAAGGAGTGACGTACTCCTCATACATATATCCAAGAAAAGAGACTAGAAGCAGCACTCAGCAAAAAATGTGAATTTATTCACCCAACACAGCCCTGTGTTAGACAACATATAGGCTAAAATGGCCAGAAAGATATAACTGACAATAGCTGGACGCAATAGTACAATCATGTAGAAGCTGAAAAAGCTAGCACATACCCTGGGACATGATAAGGAGAGCAGGAGATCAAAAAAGTGGATGGATGAATGAACGCCTCGACGCGCGTTTCGCCCTGTAGACCGGCTTCGTCAGAGTTATATCTTTCTGGCCATTTGAGCCTATATGTTGTCTTTGGATGCTTCTAGCTTCACTTTTCATGTATTGCTATATATTTTGTAGGCAATGATAGACCTTATTGTCTATCTCTGCATATTGTCATAATCAGCTGGTAGCTCTATACTACGTGTGGGCCTTATTACCTTATACCCATGGGTTTATAATTCTGTCATATGAACTATCTGAGCGTGGTTTGGTCATCCTTGTATGGTTGACTCTGTTTGTCTATGGTCTATTCCATCTGACCCTGCTGTATATATCTCCGTGTATGATGTATCCCATCTTTTATTCCATTATATGTTATTGGTGATTATATTTAATAAAGATTTTTTGTACTTTTGTATATCATTCAGTATACTATTTCTTTAAGGGCTATGTCCCTTCATGGTTCGCTTCTAGGTTGTCTACTTGCAATAAGGGACCCCAGCATACACCATTTTTTGGTGTGAGGTTTTGTTTAGGTTGTCTCAGCTTGAAGAATAGGCCAATGTTTTTGCAGTATTTAGAAAATCTGAGGAGAGCATATATCAAAATTGCCTATGCATCTAATTTGGGGTGATAATGGAGCATTTATCTTCCCTCTTCCATAAAGTAACTCCCCTCTAGTGATGGCTCTAGCTCTGGCATAAGCTCTATGTAGGGACTTTGTCATAAAGTTTGTCACATTCAGATTGGAAGGACTTCTCATCGGAGCAGTTTCTTTTCGCTCTGAGATACTGTCCTATGGGAATACCCTTTTTCAGGGCCGGAGGGTGGAAACTTTCCCAATGTAGGAAATTGTTGGTAGCAGTAGTCTTCTGATAGATGTCGGTGTGCACACTGCCACCAGGGTCCAGCGAGATTTTGAGATCCAGGAAATTAATTTCTTTCTCGTGTATTTCGTAAGTGAATTTCATGCCTATGTCATTGATGTTGAGAATCTCCATAAAGTCCAAGAAAAGTGATTTGTCCCCATCCCAAAAAATAAGAATATCATCAATGTATCGACCCCAGAATAAAATGTGACAGGTAAAAAAACATAAATCATCCGTGAAAACAAAACTATCTTCCCACCACCCTAAAAAAAGATTAGCATATGTGGGTGCACAAACTGTGCCCGTGGCACTGCCTTTTATTTGATGGTAAAATTCGCCATCGAACATAAAATTATTGTGGGATAAAATAATTTTAAGTAGTCAAATAATTAATCCATTGTGTGCTTGGAGTGCCCTTCGTGCTCAAAAAATATTGAACAGCAGTTAAACCAAGATCGTGTCTAATGTTAGTGTATAGAGATTCAACATCAATGCTGGCTATTAAGGTTGTGGCTGTAACAGAAATCCCCTGGATCCTGGTGACAGTGTCCTTAGTATCTCTAAGATAGGAGGGCAAGGCTGTGGCAAAGGATTAGAGCATCTCATCTACTTATAACTAATCCCTTGCGTGAGGTTATCGTTCCCCGAAACCATAGGTCTGCCTGGTATTGGACGAGATGTTTTATGAACCTTAGGCAAGGCGTAGAATGTTGAAAGGGTTGGATTAGGATTAAACATTCTTTTAAACTCATCCTGTGTGATGAGAAACTGTGATTTCGCCTCCGAAAGTAAGGAATGTAATTCACTAGTGAACTGTTCGGTAGGATTTTTTGCAAGAATGGTATAAGTGGACACATGATCTAAAAGTCTGTGGACCATAGATGTGTAATCATCCCTATCCATAACGACAGTGTTACCCCCCTTGTCAGATGGCTTAACAATGATGGATTCATTCTTAGAGAGTTCATCCAATGCAACCTGCTCCATATGACTGAGGTTACCAAAGACTTTGGATTTAGCGTATTTTAACCCTCGTAGATCTGCACTGACCATCTTGACAAATATGTCGATGTGGCCATATTGGGAGAACGGTGGTGTCATGTGTGACTTTGGTCGCAAAGACGAGAAAGGACCCGTGGCCATAGTAGCTCCAAATTCATTTTCATTAAAGGCATGGTGTCGCCCCAAAAACATGTTTTTTTTTTAAAATTTAAACATTTAGTGTGTGGGTGATTAAACATTGTTCAAATTTTTTTTATTTTTTTCGCGACTCAGGAAATATTATAAATTTTTTCAAATTTATAATACTACCCATTTTTGGTCACTAGATGGAGCTAGTTGGAGCTAGTTCCCAAAATTGCAGCATTGCAACATTGGGTTAAAAGCTCTCGCTCTAGTGAGCTCTCAGCATCCCCCCCTCCTTTATCCTGGCTAGTGCCGGGATAAACGAGGGGTTTGAAAGGTTTAACCTCCTACACTGTGTGTCGCCATTTTTTGAGGTAACCCACAGTGTAGTAGGTTTACATACAGTAGTAAACACACACAAACACTAACATACATTGAAATCGCTTACCTGCTCCTGCCGCCGCGGCTCCCTCCGGCCCGTCCGCTCCCTTTGCTGCCGCTGTTCCATGTGCACAAGTCCGGAAGCCGCGACCGGAAGTAGTAATATTACAGTCCGGCCGCGACTTCCGGTCCACAGGAAAATGGCGCCGGACGGCGCCAATTTCGAATAGGACTGTGTGGGAGCGGCGCATGCGCAGTTCCCACACAGACGCCGTACACGGACGTGAATGGGACGGGAGCCGTTCACAGTCCCTATGGGACTGTGGCTGCCGTACTCCATGTCTGTGTGTGTCGTTAATCGACACACACAGAAATGGAACAAAAAATGGCAGCCCCCATAGGGAAGAAAAAGTGTAAAAATAAGAAACAGTAAAACACAAACACACAAATTAATATAAACGTTTTTATTACAGCACTAACATCTTTAACATATTAAAAAATTATTTGCCATGACACTGTTCCTTTAAGAAGTGCTTCGAGGTCAGTAAGAGTCCTCAATTCATTGGGAGTATTTGGAGTGTTCGGAGAAGGGTTAACTTTAAAATGTTTAAGTAGAGCTAACTTCCGTGCAAATAAATTTAGATCTTTGGTCCAAGTGAATTCGTCATAGCCAGGGGTGGGAGGGTATGAAAGGCCTTTCTGTAGAAGCGCCATCTGATATGGGTTCAGTTGGAAAGAAGATAAATGATATATCTGCATTCCGTCATTTTTAGTCATCAGGTCCCCTGACTTCAAGTCCCTCAACTCACCTGATTCCAACCCAAATTGTGTGGTCCTAAAAAAGGAAACGGAGTATTTAGAGTAGATGGACTCTTCCCAGTGCCACTTGACACTGTAATGCTTGCTCCCAATGGTCCAGTGTTTTTCCCCGCTGTGAAGGGGGTGGTAACCGTATTGGTCGTGAACATAGTGGGTAAAGCATAGGAGGAGGAAGAAGAGGGAGCCGACATGGGTACTCTGGATGGATTTTCTTGGCCAGGTTGTATAGGGCATATTTGTTTATTTACTTTAAGAGGTAAAAAGGTTCTTTTTGGAGGATTATATCTCCTGTTATTGGTTTTTCGCTTTGTCCCCAGTCTCTTATCCTCAAGGGATGGCCTAGGGTCATCTGTACCGGAGATATCAGATTCAGAGTAGTCAGTAGATCTAATTTCACGATGGATAACAGGGGGTGTGTGTTTACGGAATGAATACGCTTGTCCCGTTTCAAAGTCTTTGCGGTCTCGTATATATTTACGGTGTTGCGTTCCTTCATTTCTCTTTGCAGGCTTTCCATATTTCTTTGTAGTTTGATTTCACAGTTGTTATATTCGGATGTGGTACTGAAGATTTTAATATCCTCAATTTCCTTTTGCAACTGGAGGTTAATTTGATCAAAGGCACTTTTTTCAAAGTCCAAGGGGTAGTGAAGCATGCGTAGAGAATTATCGGTTAGAAGGTCTTCCCACCCTTTAAGGATGTACGCCGACTTTTTGTGCGCAGGCGCGCCCTCCTGGATTTCTGATTGGTGCAGTCCATTGGCCATTCTGATTGGCCTTACGACCCGCTCGTCTCACTATTGACGGCCGGTCTGTTTAGCCTCTTTTCATTGGGTCCCTGCGGACCGACGCCCACTGTCATGGCGGACCGAGGCTTTAAAAGGGTGTGGATCCACAATACGCCGTCAGTAGCCCCATTTGAACCCCTGAGGACGCTACGTTCGTAGCGAAACATGTCGGGGGGGCTTCTCGCTATGTTTTATACGCAATGTCTCACTGACTGTCAGCCGCTGCTATGATCTTGTTTTGCAATTTCAGCGTACTGCAGACGCTGTCTAAACACTGACCCATTACACTGGACTGACTGTTTGCATCTCAGCACGCAGATCTTCTACTGCCAGTGAGCATTGGCTCGTTTTTAAACGAGTGTCGTTTTGTCTTTGATCATTTACTTATTTAATCATACCCAATAAAAGTTATATTTTATCTTATTGAATACTCCTGTATCTGGCTGGAAACAAGGGCAACCCTTCTCTATTTTGCCTAACCGCAGATTAGTTTCACTTTGTTACAGTGTTGTGCCTGCCAGCCAGCGGGGTCTCCCTTTCCCTTTTTTGCTATAAAAACCACATCAAAAACCTCTTGATTGCACTTGATTTTGCGTGTTTGTGTGTGTGTGTGTGTGGGGGGGGGGGGGGGTGCTTGCCGCTGATTCTTCAAAACAGCTGATAAGCGGCTATGAAGTATCAGCGGCGCGCGTTAACACTCCGCTCTGCCCCACACACTCACACACACACACACACACACACACAGCACTGCAGACACGAGAAAAGTGTTAAAGGGGTCGTCCAGGAAAACATGGCGCCGCACCTGTCCTCAGGTCGGGTGTGGTATTACAGCTCTGTCCTATTCACTTCAGTGGAGGTGAACTGCAATACCAGACACAACCTGAGGACAGGTGCGGCGCTTTGTCTCCAATCCGGACACCCCTTCTGTCCTGAGATGACCCGACGGGGGAGGCGGGTGTCAGAGCCACCCACCGCCATCACTGCAGACAGAACCACAACTACGGCATGAGGGCAGGGCTTGTCCTGAGTGCACTGTCTCTCGTTATGGACAGATTTATAGTCACATGAACCCCGTCAGATGAACCGGTAACCTAGGTCCGATCACATGACAGAGGGGGATCACCAAAAACGCTGTGCACCCTCAGCCCGTCCATCCAGCCATTTCCTGGTTATATCTGCGTCTGGGAAAGCTGGGTGACCACCATTACCCCTCCTACTGGAGTGTGAGAGG